>NC_087376.1:16470010-16770010 GCF_031761385.1 Necator americanus
TATATATATAGCATTAAAGACCCCCAGATGACACTTACTTGCACATGCGCATCAACCTTTTGCTCAGACATTATCGCAAAACGTTCCGTTAGTCGATAGGCACGTATCGTTGATGCACCCTAGGAGCGGTTCTTTTGTTTTTGTTGTCTTTTTTTGAAAACAAAAGTACTGTTCTTCACTCACCTGAATTACATCTGAAGTGCACCCGACGGCAGGAGGCTCCGCCACTGAACCAATGCTAACCCGGCGTGAAATTCAAACAGGGGTAGCGTCTACCTACTTCTCTTGTTTAAGGAAAAATGCTTTAAAAAAGCTGTAAATAAGCACTGTACGATATTTTACGAATCTTTTCCATACAACGAAGGAGAAGAGTATCACAATAAATAGTAACAAGAAAAGAAGTAAGACGTCCGAATTAGCGCGAACGTCAAAGAATGATAATAGAACATAGAGTTTTGAAGGAATATCTGAGTAAATCCTATTTCTGAAAACTCATTCCTACATTCTCCCTTTTTGTTATAAAGGACGTAACTACATCAACATGTATCGTCGATGCAGCATTTTTTTAGAGCAGTTCGACAGATCAGATCTGAAGGTGAATAAAGCGGTTGCAGTACTAAAGGTAAAATCCTAACAGCAAAGTAGTTTTGAAGAAAGACCAAATAACTCGCTGTTATATCGTCAGCTACAAGGTTAGTGAACACGCTTATACTCTTTCTCATGAATTGTTTGTGATGCACATTCCATGAATTTGCACACACTACTGCTACCTACAAGCGTTTCCATTCTAAAATAACTTACTCAAGACTATTTATTATACAAGTGACGAGGAAATCACATTTTCGATATAAAGACCACCGCATCAAAATTTTTGCCCTACGACGAGATGACTATTTTAAATTGAAATAAAACACTGGGAATACAACATATAGGTCTGACGAAAACGATATCTCTACCATGCCATTACCACCAGCATGGATTCCACGACAACAACACATAATCCTGTTAGTGTGCAGGCTGTCTTTTTTCAACATAATTAGGTTCATTGTTGTCTTCACTTGATTCCTACAGTATGAAGTATAATTTGAAGCAGAAGTCGAACACATTTCATTTGAAATTCTTAATCTCATTTTTAACTTTGCAGACAGGACCGAGCGTAAGTTGTGATTTTCCCAACAGGAAGTCGCAAGAGTGGAGGGGTCGCATAGGGTCACATTTGATACATGCCTTTGAGGTAAAATAGTGTCACATTTAGATAAATAACTGAGGAAGACCCGATTTTTGTACAGCGAAACTAGTTCAGCTAAGATGATGGCCCATAAGTAACAAAACGAAAAAGATCTTTGCACTTCTGATAATGGAACTAATGTGTTTAACTAATGTGTATCTGGTATTCACAGTCAGCAAAGATCTTTGCACTTCTGATAATGGAACTAATGTGTTTAACTAATGTGTATTTGGTATTCACAGTCAGCAAAGATCTTTGCACTTCTGATAAAGGAAGTAATGTGTTTAACTAATGTGTATCTGGTATTCACAGTCAGCTATCAATATGAGACAAACCAATGAATTCATTAATTGATCATGCATTGTAAATGACATGGAAAAGTAGTGAAGATAATGAAATCGAAAATGAATCGTTCAAAATGCATGCAACGACCTAAAAATTTTGATCCTTTTGAGAAATTAACTTACTGCCACAATTATCAAATCTGACCATTGCAAATTTCTGTCTACTCATTTTGTTTGAGAAGAATGGAATGAAACAGTGGTAACTCCGTATTGAGTACTATGAGATCATAGGAGGCGAAGTTCATTTCCGCTATAGATTGCACATTGTTTCGATATTCATCCCTTACGGCCTGTTCCATGTATTGTAGAGCCGATTATTTACTAAGATAGGTAATGTGCACCTTTATGAGAGGCTTAGTGATAATTGCATGTAGTGTTAGTGGGTGGCGCAGTGGCACAGCATGGTGTACTCGCTGCTTTTATTATTAAGGTCAGGAATTAATCCCAGAACGAACAAGCAGCTTTCACAACACGAACAGACACTGGCTTTCTGCATCCAGCGTAAAAGAGTTAAGTCAGCATTTCTCATCTAACTCTTCATATATATATATATATATATATATATATATATATATATATATATATATATATATATATATATACATATATATACATATATATACATATATATATATATATGTATATATATATATATATATATGCATATACATATATGTATATGTATATATGTATGTATATATATACATATATACATATACATATACATGTATATATATATATATTTGACGCCAGACGATGCGATAAAAAGCACCTACAACTGCAAGTAGAGGTAAAATTAGTGCAAAGTAGGCTGCAGAGTAACGATGATCACGGGAAGTTTCAGGTTTTCCGATTTTGCAGTTTTGGAGAGGTGGACTTTGTCCATGTAGGTGAAAAATCCTGTGTTTCTATCTTTCCTAGTTTTTCTGTAGGCTAGTTGAGAAAAATAGTGAATTTTTCCTAAATTTGAGTTTATTCCCACTGGCTTTAGAGAGAACGAGAACACGTACAGAGATGAAAAAAATGAAAGTTAAGGGTTCTCTTCGATGCTCTATCGAAAGATGGCGGCAGAATTGTCAATCGCAACGAGGAAGTGGGTATAGTTGGGTACCCACAGATTTCGGAACAACATCCTTAGAGGAAATTACTGGCAATGGCGATCGTTAGTTGCGCTGCGTCACACCTAATGGCATCAGCAGAGCATTGCGCTGCGTTCGCCTTATGTCCCACCTATCACGCAGTCCATCGGCATCCCTCATCATCTAATACGTTGTGCAACATGCCTCGCAGCTGCACGCCATCCCTGCTCTTGCCTCTGTACGGAGTATCGATCGTTAACGTATAGAGATGTATCAAACGACTGCACACGAAATGCCAGAAATAGAAAATAATCCTATATTTAATTTCTGTGAAAAAACAAATCGAAACATGTGAGTCTCATGGCTCAAGAAAATAGAACGAAAATATGTATCAATTAATACCAGCATATTTTGTAAGACTTTATTTTGTTTGATATCAAACAATCCGTACAAATACTGCTAAGAGAGGAAGTTCAAGAAGGTTTAGCTTGATGAATTCAAGTTACCCCACTACGCACATACAGATCTAGTCCAAAATTTAATCGAAGCGTGAAGTAATGAATATGCCTTCGAATGCACCGTAGGGCACCGTTGGTTCAAAACGTTCAGCGTTGGCTGAGGGATTCGTATGCTGATAAACACACCACTTTAGACTGCGTCAAAGAAGTTCTTAAGAAGAGGTAAAGGAGGTTTCAGATTTTTGCATGAAAAAGGATTTCAGAAGAAAAAAAAGTGGAGAAAATAATTGTGGCAAATATGATGACGAACAGGGAAAAGAGCAACAAAAAAAAACAGTGAATAAACGGCTGATTGAAAAAGAAACTTAATTCAACCTAACATTAGAAAATGTCAGATTTTATTGTTTCGGAGCCACAAGCCAATACGGTGATGCCTTCACCAAATGTATCACAAAATCAGCGACTACAACAGCTGTTACACAATTACAACAACTACAAAACTCAAAATTTTAGAACGTTGCCAGCTTTATACTTTTTGATGTTGTTTAGTTGTTCTGGAAATTTTCTATTTGTTTACTCTCATTTCCAGCATTTTCATTTCTTACGTTTTTTTTTTGCTTTCTACTTTGCTGTAATCTTACCTTTTTGTTATTTAAACTCTCCTAGAATCCAACTCTATCACTCAACACAAACGCGGCGCACGGACTCAGTGACGTGGTGATGAGTGGGAGGGGGACGCGGCTGTCTTAAAGGCATCACCTCACGAATCTGAGGTGGTACGGATTTCAGGTGAAGTATTCGTATACGGGATTGTAAATTACGGAGAGGTGGGTGATTCTGCCCATTTCTTGCTAATTGGCGTAAAAAACGGCACGGAAGATACGGCTTCAGGCGTTCTGGCACACTATTTTCTCCACGGAGTTCGACTGGAGCGCGCCAACCTTGTGCGGCGCCGCATCTTCCGGGCCGTTTTTTACGGCAATTAGAAAGAAATGGACGGAATCACCCTCCTCTCCATAATCTACTATTCCTTATAAAAATACTCCACCTGAAATCTGCACCACCTCAGATTCGTGGGGTGATGCCTTTAATGATCACAGCTAGCTTAAGCTAAGTCGGCTCTGGACTACCGACAGCCTCTTCTGTAGGCGCTTATTCGGCTGCGCATAATCCCCTGAGGGGACCTAGCGACCGTTTTCTCTGGTGTGATTGATGTCGGCAATTTCGATAATTTCATTTTCCCTTGAAATTGTGACTTTAAATATGAAGAAAGCTTGATTCACTTTATTATCTCAAAAATCGTTGAACACTAGCAGAGAGCTCCTCTTTCAAAAAAAAAAAAACCTTGAAATGAGACCTAAGATACAGTCATTCCGATTAAGGCCTGAAATCGCTAAATATGTTTCTCAGGACCGCTATGGCCTTCTTTCGTAGTTTCTCCATAACCTGGTTATCATAGTCAGTATTGGAACAAAATGAATTAGGTTGTTGTAGAGAAAATAGTTTCTCCAGTATGTCCGCAAGAGATGCTGAAGAGGGTTCAGTCGCATTTGAGAAATTCCGTTATTTCCTATGCGCATTGTGTCCCACTGAGCGTAAGTGTTCTTGTCACATATCTGTGTTGCGATTCAAAGCAAAGAACTCAAGTAAGACAAATATGATGCCGAATGAGAAATGAAATGACAAGAAATACAAATGGAACCGGAAGCTGAGGTGAGAAAGAGGAATGCAATTTGGAATCCCTGTATTTAATTTAATTTAATTATTTAATTTAATACATCAAAAAATCCATTTTTAAGCGTCATTCCTCAGCTTACTTTTAAATCCAAATTACTCAACTTCTCTTCTTACTCTTCACTGTATTACCGCTCATCACCTAAGTCTCTTGTTCTCTTGTATGGCAGGAGTTTGAAAATTACTCATTTTATAGTTTGCTCCGAGCCTATTCTTCTTGAACTTCGAGTTTTGCGACGTATTTGCATTGGTCCAAGATGCAGAGCCTCTCACAGCCGGGTGCAACTTCAGACACGAGTCGCTCACCTGTATGCTTTCACCAAGATGGCTGTATATGGGCGAACGAGAGATAGACTCCAGACGTTTAAGCTGCCGAGAAGTAGCAATATAATACCTCTGAACAACCAAAAATATTGAGAGCACCACTCTCAAAGACAAATATCTGCCCTAACTCACCATTATCGTAAAATAAATGATAGCAAGAGGTACTATTGCTACTCCGAAGACTGGAGTTGATATCATAACAATTACCAAAGTTGAAAGCACTTGCATAAGACAATGCATAAAAAATTGGACATTCAGCGGCAGCAGTAGATCAACGGTCTCAATATCCTGACAGGATTTTTACGGGATCGCTTAATTACAGGGCAGCGGCTAAAACTAGTACCTTGCCAATGCGGTTTAATATTCGTCCGAAAGGCGTTGTGTCAAAAAAGGACATTGGAGCACGAAATATCGAATGAAGAAGTGGGTTGTGAAGATTTCTTGAAGCCGAAACACCACCAAACAGCAAGGAAACAATAGCAATGAATAGACAAAACACTAAAATTATAAAGTTCAAAAATTCTCCGCAGAACATGCACTGAACATAGTAAACCTACCTTCACCAAAACCAAGGACTGCGAACACTCCGAGTCGCATCCTCAACGAATGAAGGCGTTGGGTGTTGTTCATTACACTTGTGTTGTGGTCTGACCTGAACGGGGAACGGTCAAGAGGTACCTGTATGATGTGCCGCCGCGTATCCAGGAGGCTAATGAGCGTCGTTAATTGCACCGCGCGTCTCCTGATACCGTCAGTAGCCTGATTGCTCCTCTTGTGCTACGTCGTCAAGACGCTCCGCCCACATCACCCTCCCCTCCCATTTCGCCGCGTCTACCGCTCTTCCGACGATTTTTTTTCACCGCGCCTACAGCTCTTATGATGCGCTTTTAAAACCGAACGGAAAGGAAAGTACCTGGTATTACATGTTGTTTGAAGGTCTGCTTGTAAATTAGTATAAAAGAAAGAAAGAATGAAATGGGTTTCTATAAGTGATATGCCATTTAGAAATGCGAGTGAAAATGAAATTATCCTGTTTCGATTGTTAAGTGGAAAACACATCCATTTCTGGGAATGCAAGAGATGTTTCAAAAAATGTCCCACTGATCGGTGTTATGCTATCTTCTTTACTTTTTTCACTTTCTAAGGATTTCTTTTTGCTTATCTAGCTGGGTAAAACTTGCATACAACGATTAACGAGGCGCGAATAATCCCTCGCAGACGTACACTGTACCTAAAGGTATATCTCGAGGATACAAAGGTCTCGGTTCGCCACTAATACACCTAACCTGTCATATTAATTTTATGCAGAGAATAAATAGAAATGAAGCGATAAAACGCTGCTGAAAGAAGCTTATAGAAGCATGTAAAGTTTCATTCTATAAAACGTACAAGGAAGCACTAAAATATTTAAGTTGCGCTCCATATAAACATATCTAAATAGAAAAATTGAAAAGGTAAAATGTAGAAAGGAGTTTAAAGAATGTGTACAAAGTAATAAGAGCATAAAGTTGCTGTTATTATAGCTGTCGCAGTTGAAAGTTGAACATGAATTCGTTGAATGGCATCATGAGAAACACATACTTATGCACTGCTAGTCTATATAGAAAACTTAAATATATGCATGTTATTCTTTTCCCTGTAACATTTTTTTAGGTACTTTTTACTTATGTAAAGTTACATTGGATAGAAGGATCTACTTCTCTTTTATTCCCAATAATATGCGCTTAGTTTACTATACCCGTACATCAGAATTCGCTTCGGCAGTTCGTTTTTCACTCCCCCTCTCTTCAAAATTCACACTATTCACCGCTTTGGCGCGGCGCGAGCGTCGCGCGCGGCTTTGATCAGAGAGCAATAGGGAGGCGGGGTGTAGGTGATCTCAGGCGGTCATGGAGAATGTCTAGCTGGTGGAGCGGCAACCGTAATTACGCGGAGGAGCGCGGTGCTGAAGGGAGGACAGGAGCGGTCAGCCGGTTTTCACGGGTACCTCTTGTTCCGCACCCGACCTGAACAGATCAATTACAATAAAGAACGAACTTTATTCGTAGGGACAATCCAATAAACTCAGCCTTATCTGAGGATTTAGTATACACGCAAGGACTAATTCGCAGAATTGTTTGACTTAGTGTTCTAAAGAGAATCTCGTGATCTCTATATTGCCACTCCCTTACTTAATCGGCGGGCTGGTGTTATTGTCTGAAGCGGTTGCCCGCATCTTTGCCGAGGCAGGTCGTCCCTGAATAGACCTCTGCCCAACCCTCTCGATCTGCAACTCATGCAGAATTCATCCATTCGTTCTTGTTCCATCCTGCGAATGCTTGACATCTTGCGTGAAGTGCCTATCAACACCGAGCGGCACGGTTGCCTCCGGGTGAATAATGGACGGCAGTTCATCGTAACAAAACGGAGAGCTGTTGGCAAAGTTTTCACGCTCCCTCTGGGTACTTGATCTATTTGAAATGGGCGACAGTACCTTTTGTAATATCTTGGTAACATTCGTCATATAGCTGTGCAGGTCATATAGCTCGTACATCCCCAAAAGCGTATACTCAATTGCCTAATTGCATTTGGTTTAAAGGCAGCACATGACGAAAGTGACTTAGTATGGAAACCCAAAGGAACCCGTAAAGTTAGGATTGATATTTCAGAACATAACGTGGCTCCGCTCCACTTTTCGTTGTTATCGCCGCAAAAAACGACGTGGAAGATAGCGTTCTTGTCTATGAAGTAACTTGAAACGTAAGAAGACGTGTTCTAACGTACTTAATGTAACAACAAACGCGTTCCCATGCCGTTTTTGTGACGATGAGGAGAAATTGAGTTGAGGCATGCTGAGTTCCGTAATCCACAACCTGAAATGTACAGGTTCCCTGGGTGAGTTTTTCGTGATATGCTGCTTCAAAGGCAGCGTGCCACGAATCTGACGTGGTGAGGGAATCCGCGAGGAAAGCTAGAGATAAGGTTGTAGATTGCGGGATCATGGGTGGTTCCGTTCACCCCTCCATAATCGTCCTAAAAAACGGCGTGGGAACCGCTTTAGTTCCTACGAGGTAAGTTAGATCAGTTTTATGTGTATACATTCTGGTCCCCTCAGCAACCTATTCATTGGTTTCACTTGAATAGCAAGTCGAGTAGAACTCACTGGCTTTCGACTGCTGAGCAGCTGGATACGGCGCGTGTATAAGGATGGCGGGTGAAATCAGCAGATAGCAGTGAGACACGGGGGACGGTCGTTAGGCACCCACAGCCGATTATCTCCAGCCGAATAAGTGCCTGCAGAAGAGGCTGTCGGTAGGGCAGAGCAGGCATATCTTAGGCTAGCTGTGATCACTAAGTCACGCCCACCCATCACCACATCACTGAGGTCATGTGCCGTGACAAAAAGATAATAACATAGCAACGTAGAAAGTGAAAAAAACGTAGAAAATGAGAAATGAAGCAAAAACGTAGAACAATTGTACAAGAACAAAACAACATCAGAAAACATAAATGAAACTGAAGACGTTCCCCAATAAGAGTTAAAAAGTGTAAAAACGAGAGCCTGGTCGATGGAAGACGTAGATTTGTGATTGAAAAAAATATATAGAAGATATATATTCGCATTTATACAGAGTATTTAATGCACGTAAAATGCTGCATTAATTTGTAAAAGTTTGTTTGTTTTACACAAATAAACAACTATTATTTTCTATTTCTGGGATTTCGTGTGCAATCGTTCGATGTATCTCTATACGCAAGCGATCGATACTCCGCACAGAAGCAATACCAGAGGTGGCGTGCTGCTGCGAGGCACGTTTCGCACCTCATTAGACGATGAGGGCCGAAGATGGACGATGTGATGGGAGGAACATAAGGCAAACGCAGCGCAGTGCTCTGCTGACGCTATTAACTGTTGCGCAGCGCAATTAACAACCACCGTTGCCAGTCTTTACCCCTAAGGATAGGTTGCCTCGGAGGGTGCGGGTACCTGCGATACGCACCTGTGAGACTCGTATACGCGGTACCACGCTGATACGCATATGCATACTTATATATAGACCAGCCTGAACGTCCGGCTAAAGCCCCGATAGCAGGTTTTTTTTTTGCTGTTCGCTTCGCTTGCCTTCACCGATCAATAAGAAATAACAGTAGCGACATTTTGTAAAATTAGAATTGCTTTTTTCTATAAACGCTTCCTTAAACTTTTTTAACGCGAAAATCTAAGCATAGATGAAAGACTCTCCCTAAACGCTCAGTTCTATATTTGGAGAACAATCAATCTTGATTTTCATCTATGCTTCTCTCAAACATCCATCCACTATTTGGAAACGAAACGAAAATTTAAGCATAAATGGAACATTCTATGGTTTTTTTCCTAAACTCTAGCTCAGTTCTATATTTGAAGAGCAATCCAGCTTAATTTTACCTCCATGTTTCTCTCAAACCTCCTTAATTTGGAAAGGATGTTAGCAGCATTAGGAGGACATGCTGGGAAATAGGTATGCGAAGGAACCACAGAAACCTTTCTACCGCGTTGTGGATCTCGCGCACCAATCCGACGCAGTGGAACCTGTCTCTCCCCGCTCTATAGTTTTCTGGCACTGGCGCACCATTCCGACCTCGTAGGACCCGTCTCACCCAATTTCACCGCATTGGGGCTCCAGCGCAGAAAACCGACGCCATGGTATCCATCTCTCTATCTTTTTGGGATTTCTTAACTAAGACATTCACACACAGACGCACACGTGACCGAATACGCCCGTTATTATACAGCATGAAAGTTTGCAAATTATACAAGTATACAAAAGTAAATGGAAGTATACATTCACATAAAAGTTTATTGACCCTCACTAACATATGAGAGAAACTAACTTGCCTTATCAAATCCAATATGCATGGTTACATAATTCGCTTTGGACAATGGTGAAAAGGTAGAGTATTTCCGTGACACACGACAGACACAGACACAGACTAAGCGCGTTATTATATATAGCATATATATGTCCGCAATGCACATTAATATAATACATGTATATGTATATACATATGTGTATATATATATATATATGTATATACATATATATATATATATATATATATATATATATATATATATATATATATATATATATATATATATATATATATATATATATATATATATATATATATATGATATTCCTCTGAACCACCGTCTCGGTCTGTATTTTTAAGAGTATAGAAAACCCTAAGTCTCTACCACCCACTTTATATGCTCTTGAAAAGAGCAAACAGCAGGTTTCAAGGCAAAAATCGAGTTGTATTGAAATATATTATGCCCCACAGATTGTTAGGTGAAATTTCAGATGGAAAAAGGCAGAGTGGTCAGGTAGAGATGAGATATTCCTAAGTTCGACCTTTTCTGAATCTTTGCACTGTAAATCTGGACAACGCATCATCATTAGTTTTATTAGGAGCAGAAAATGGCGGTAGAAACATGAGCGCTTGGTGATCATTCACAAGTAAACCGTCTGCTTGCTGCACTTCAATTTTTGAAGATGGGGCTGGCTCGCACTTCCGCAACTGCATGATAAAAGCTGAGACGTTGAAACCACAAAAAAGCAGTTTTCCGAAAATCTTGAGCTCTGCGAGGACCGACGCGCGGGTAACTACGAACTCCAAAGATCGAGAGGCCGTCTAGACAACTAGTAAGGGAAACCTTAAACTACACACGTCAAGACGTCGCAAATTATAAGGCAATATGATCGCGTTTAGAAACCCAAATGCAGCAACACCATATTCGTAGCTAGCATAAACTAAAACCACAATCCTGCACCACAAGAGTTTAGTCCCGTTTAGTTCGTTCGTTCACGTTATAAAGCAAGAATTTCGACCAGACAACATTATACGTATTCCCCGTCACTTTACAAAGCGCCGCCCGCTACAGAGCTCATACCTAACTGCTCAGGTTCGACGTAATCCGACCCCGAAATCTTGTCTCGCAGGTTTAATTGGACACTAAAAAAAGATGAAGTCACTCGCGTATTTGGGTGTTCCAAGGCCGTTTTTATTGCAATTTGTAATAGTTGAGATTTAAGAAGGGGTGTATACAATGACTTGCGGGACCATCCAATAATCACGTCAGTGTTTTTACCCTCCCAAAAGAGGGTCATACCAATTTATGGACCCCGGATGGATGAAAAGCTTGGGTTTCGAACCATCTACCGTGTGGCTATACCGGAATTCTGAACAACTGCGCCACACCCACTCTAATTACACGCTATATCTATATTATATTTATTTATATTAGATTATATATAATCTAAATTGTTTCGATATTTTGCTGGTGCGAATTCACAGAGTTTTATCAAGAATGGATAAGAAATCCGCCGTGAACACTCCTTCAGTTACTTTGAGGTACACATAGTCTTTGTGGGAATCTGCATGAATCGGACGGATGACTAGAGAGATAGAAGGACAAGTTACTGCTTTTTATTATGAAATAATTTATTTCTTTTATTGCAACAGAGTATTACTAGTTTTCTGGATGGTGATTGCATGTGTTGTGCGGCTGATGCTGTTAGCGGTGAACTCTGGTACGTCACACAGTTCAGATGAAGAGGCTACGGATGTGCTCTTCCACAAGAACAACACGCAAATTTTTACGGCTCCAAAGAGGAGGACCAGCAAGGCCGAAATGTGTTCTTAGTTGTTGTCAGACCCGTTATCATCCCTGACTTCCCCTTCTATCTAACATCTGATAACTGGGAGCGAAATAAGTTTTTGTAAATTTCTGTGGACTCCGTTGGATGGATGTTGGATGCGGGACAAAAGGTATTCGCGAAAATCGGCTGGCAGTGGCTAACTTGTCTGCGGCGCCTCCGCGCAATTACGGTTGCTACAGTAGCTGCGAAGCTCTTGCGTCGTTGCGGAGCGATGAAGATTATGGATTGGGAAGGGAACAAAACAAGAGGAGTGGAAAACTAATTGTCCAAAAATGTTGTGACATATGAATAAAGCAAATTGAGCACATGTTATCGGATAAAGGGAAATAAGAAGAATTAAGAAGAATGGAAATAAGGAAATAAAAAAAATAATTAATAAAAAATAATAATAAAGGAGCAAAAGATTTGTAGCAAAATCACGAAGTAGCAAAGAGTGATACGTTGTTATCATGACACTGTACTCCATTTGAGGAACTTCACATTGCCCACACGTTCATCGTTCACAGCATCAGCAAACGGATGCGTTGGATTCTTTTATGACCATCCTGTTGTTTTATGTGGACATTTCTCTTCTGCGTGTTCGACTTAAATAAAGCTAGTCGTCTTCGGCTGTAACGACATCTACAACAATACTAGAGAGGGATTCTTCGCGCCGCGTCATTGGATGACAACTTTATTAAACAAATTGTGCAAAAAAAAAACTTAGATGGCTAAAAGAGAGATGCAAGAGACAGATGGACCACAGGAGAATTCCTTAACCCCCTTGTAATCCGATAAATAAGTGAGTGGCCTCCTAATGGAGTGCATGCTAGAAACAAATGGGAGCAGGAGAACAAACACTTCATTCACATTTCCAACTTCATATCTCTATGCTTTCTTCGCTCGCAATGTTTATTTCCTGTGTTTTTCCCTTTTGTTTTCTTCACATCAAACATCACCTTGTAAGAGCTAACAGCCCATTTCGCTGTCTTCGCAGTGTTTGGAGCTAATTTTTGAATATTCTCAAAATGTAGAGCTGACGCGTTAGAAAGAAGACTATGAAATCTTTTGCCTTTATTTATAGTAAAAAAAAGAAAGAAGAAAACGTTGCTAGAAAAAGAGAATTTTACAGAAGATGTCACTACTATGAACTTCCATTGATCAGTGAAGGGGAGCAAAGCTAAAATCACAGAAAGTCTGAAGTCCGGCTAAAGCCGGACATTCAGAAGACTGGTATATATATATATATATATATATATATATATATATATATATATATATATATATATATATATATATATATATATGTATATGTACATGTATATATATATATATATAAACTAAGCGCATATTATTGGGAATAAAAGAGAAGTAGATCCTTCTATCCAATGTAACTTTACATAAGTAAAAATTATCTCAAAAAGAAGCTCAAGGGAAAAGAATAACATGCATATATTTTCACACATCTCATAATTTAACACATTTCATGCCCCAAGTCCTCTGTAAGAGAGGAGCAATGTAGCCGGACAGAACGCAAGAGGAGTGACGAGGCTGCAGCGGCGGAAACGACGCGGTCACGAGCAGCGCGGCACAGTTATCGACCGTTACTACCTCAATGGGCGGCGACATATCAAACGGCTGCCTCTTGATCGCCGTTACCCTTCCCTTTCACTGCAATACACTGGGAATATAAGATGGTCATGAAGACCACAATGACAATCAGCGTGGTACTAGAAACGTTAAAGGTTTATTGAACAAAATGCACTGTGCAATGCAAACACCAGGACCATGTCCTCTTCACGGAGAACTTTTAACTTAGTTATTTACCCAATTCATCAAACAACCTTTGCATTGTTGTGTTCCGCAACGGAGAGATAGAAGCGTAGTAGCCCCGTAGAATTCTTATCCGAAATGTTCTATTAATAACCAACGAAAAGAAACACTCACCAGTCGGTCAACCAGATATTTCTTGCCATGGAAAAACTCGTACTCATAATCAACCCCAATACAAAAAGTCCAGCAAGAGTGATACCCATCGCCCCAAAATAATTTAAATATATCTCGAACTTGATCTGAAAGTTCGGAGTTACTATCACATCAGCGCATAGATAACAGATGAAAAAACATTAGAAACCAATAGCAAAAGGCGCAAAGATGAATACCATCCCACATGATCTGAAAAAAACCCTAGCAAATAGTCTTACCCCACCAGTTTCAACATGCTCTGCTGTTGTAAGTTGTCGAGAGTTTACATCTTGCATTGACAGAATAGTACTTCTAGCAGTGGAGTGTCTATGCCTTCTGTAATGCTTTACCGTCGATGAGCTGATGCGACGCACTATTCCGGAAACGGTGGACATATGCGATGTTCCCAGAATCTTAAAAGGTGAAAGTCAATATGTATCAAATTCAGATAGGAAGTACTGATTATAAAGTTCATCTCCTGATAGAGTAAGAATCACTAACAATTTAAAAGGATGATAAAGTACTCCTGAGAAAGTGCCAAGAAAAAATCCTTCAAAAAATTATTGTGATTTGCTTAAGACTTTGCATTTGACTCATTCCTTAACCGGTTTGAACGTCGGGCTAGCGCCAGACTTCAGATTTGTGCTTCTCGCTTCGCTCGCCTTCACCGATCAGTAAAATGTAGTGGCACATTCTGGAAATTTTTGCTACGCAATTGGGTTCTTCTTTTCCTAGAAACACTTCTTTGTTCATTTTTTCTAAAAAGAAATTCAAACTTTGATGAAAAATTAAACAGTTCTAATAGTTATTAACGGAGTCGGTACTTCACTTGCAGAATATTCAAACTTAATTTCATACCTACATTACGTCGGCACCACTACAAAAGTATTCGAAGATTTATAGATTATTAGATTTTCTCGTTCTTTTCTCCAATAGTTAGCATAGGACGATGCGAGATCCGATGTAACGATGTGAACGTCATTATCGTTCTGACAAAGTTCGGGTTCCACGTCGTGCAAAGTGAACCATTTAGCTACACCTTTAACACCTGTTCGCATGCCTGTTTCTACTTTTCAAAGAAAGCCTATTACCATCCTGAGACGGAGAAGTAGACATGCAATCCACTTAGAATTACAGCCCGGCACTGCTATACTCAACAATTGCGCTAATTCCAGTTTTTTCGGTGTCGCGCCAACTGTGCAGTTCCATGCTCTTTCTGGTGTCAGCTCACCAATGCAACGCCGCCGTACCCATCTCACCTCATTCTATAGCTTTCTGAAGCTAACATCGAATGGTTTAATTGTGCTAAATAACGTGAAAATCATCTTCAGACTCATAACGGTAGGATCTTACGTTTCAACACGTAAACAGCTAGCTCCTACTGAGGCGGACATCTGCACTCACATATATATTTTCCGAAGACATCACTTGGCAAACACGATGAGTATAGCGTACAGAGAAGTGGACATACGAAGGAGTACATTTCGGTAATTCGCCATGCAGACAAGCTGTCTCACTAATTTTAATGTTTTCTAGTGTTGACGCACCATGACGTGAAACCCATCTAACCCTTCCCTCTCTACTTTTTGGTAGCGGCATCAACATGACGCAGTAAGATATGTTCCATTGCTTTCTGGCGCCAACACGCTTGCCACCCAATATTACTGCTTTCTTGCGCAGTCTGAAACACCAATTTGAGACCCAGAAAGCAAAAGTATGAAGTAGAATTCATCTCACTACATTCTCTGCGTTCCGGCATAGGCGCATCTACCTGACCCTGAAGGACCCGTCCTACCAACTTTAGTATTTTTCAACGTGAGGTTGTGGAACTCCAGCATATCTTTCTGCATCCTGGCGCTGGTGCACCTCTGGTCAACATTGTGAAACTCGCCTTCTGACGCCAGCATTCTCATTTAACATCGTCGAAACCGTCCTACACCGACCTCATTTTTTTGGAGTAAAAACATGTGCAGGATCTTACCATAAACACCACAAAAAAGTAGGAACGAAAGTTAGGAATCGAAGACTACGAATTTTTCATTTACGACAATATGAAAAGGCGAGAGCACTGGAAACTTTGCAATTTCTAACAAAAAAAAGGAATACAAACACAGACGCACCGAAATAACAAACATAATCCACATAGAAGAAATCACCAAAGATAGAAAAGAACTCTTTGTACAAATACTGAAAAAGCTGCAACATTCTAAAAAGAGAGAAGGCAAAGTTTTAATCAAATGCAAGGAATAGATGTATAACAAATTTTCATATTCAATTCTTTTTTTGTCGTGTTTAGGGTAAGCTCTTGAACACGTTAAAGCCATCACCACACGAATCTGAGGTGGTACGGATTTCAGGTGGAGTATTCGTATACGATGTCGCAGATTATTGAGAGAGGGGTGATTCCGTCCATTTCTTCCTAATTGCCGTAAAAAACGGTTCGAAGATGAGGCGCGTGCACAAGGCTGGCGCGCTCCAATCGAACTCGTTGTAGAAATTAGGGGTATGGATGATGCCTTTAACATTTTTTTACAACAAAATTAAGGGGGCAGCTGTTATTCTTAAATATGTTTTATCAGTAAAACTTGGGGAAAATTCGTTATAAAAGATAATGGGTAGAGATGATCATAACTCATAATTTTTTAAGTTTTTTTTTATTTGTGGAAGAAAAATGTTATCCATATCTGGAAGACTTCACAAGAAATATTTCGAAGTAGAATGCGATAAGTTTGTAATTTGTTAACGCACTGAACAGGAACTTTCAATCCATCTATGTCTTCAGAGCACTAATCACATTTACTGCTTTGTAAAATTGGAGATGAGCATGCTCATATAGGTTTATATGCTCTTCTTAAGACATGACTAAAAGTAGCCTGCTCTATCAGGTGTTTCACACATGTCCCCTTAAAATTCACAGACACACATACATCGTTTCCAGGAGGCTAATGAGCGTCGTTAATTGCACCGCGCGTCTCCTGATACCGTCATAATCGCTACAGTTGCTCCTCTTGTGTAACGTCTTCAAGACGCCACGTCCACACCACCCTCCCCACCCATTTCCGCTCTTACGACGATTTTTTTTTTGGCGCGCCTGCAGCTCTTATAATGCGCTTTTAAAATCGAACGGAAAGGAAAGTACCTGCTATCAGATGTTGTTTGAAGGTCTACATAAAGTGTGCATGTAAGTTAACATAAAAGAAGGAAAGAATGAAATAGGTTTGTATAGGTGATATGTGCGGACCAGGAAGAAGCTTTGCGATGCGGATTTCTTCACAAAGTGCATCCAGGACGCTGCAAGGAAAACGATCCCAGTTCTAATGTCAAAGAAGTTTGCCTTTGCATCTGCGGAAACAAAATGCACGTACAATTCTGTATGTGTCGCGCGCACCACTGGTGACTTCAACCAGGAAAAGCGTCTTAGAAGGAATTTGGATCGTCAACTGCAACAAGAACGCGATAACGAGTGAACGTCAAGAGCGATGGAGTTTGAAAAAGCGTGGGAGGACAAGAACCCGTGGAAAGCCTATGCTCTACTAAAACAGTATAGCGGCAAAATGAAAAGATGTTCCCCTGTCCTCAACACTGCCAATGGTGTAGCTGTCGGTAAAGCAACCCTTTCAATTTGGAAGGAACACTTCAAGACCTTGCTGAAACGGCTAGCACCGTCAGCCCTGAACTCGAACACGTTCATAGACCGACATACGCGGTTAACGAGGAGCCACCGACCGTGTCGGAGGTTCTAGTCCGTATTAAAAAAAAATGAAGAATGGAAAATCTGGTGGAGACGACGGGACTAGCGCATTAGTGAAATATCTTCCTCGTCTGGGATTCGTTAGATGACAAAGATCGTTCAATATGGATAGACGAAACCATACCTGACTCGTGTGAGGAATGGTTAAAAGGTACCCGTTTGATGTGCCGCCGCAAATCCAGAAGGCTAATGAGCGTCATTAATTGCACGGCGCGTCTTCTGATACCGTCATAATCACTACAGTTGCTCCTCTCGTGCGACGTCTTCAAGGCGCCCTGCCCACGCCACCCTCCCCACCCACTTCGCCGCGTCTGCCGCTCTTACGACGATTTTTTTTGGCGCGCCTGCAGCTCTTATAATGCGCTTTTAAAATCGAACGGAAAGGAAAGTACCTGCTATCAGATGTTGTTTGAAGGTCTGCATAAAGTGTGCATGTAAGTTAATATAAAAGAAGGAAAGAATGAAATAGGTTTGTATAGGTGATATGCCATTTAGAAATGCGAGTGAAAATGAAATTATTCTGTTTCGACTTGTTAGGTGGAAAACACCCATCCATCTCTGGGAATGCAAGAGATGTTTCAAAAAATGTCCCATTGATCGGTGTTATGCTATCTTCTTCACTTTTTTCGCTTTCTAAGGATTTCTTTTTGTTTATCTAGCTGGGTAAAACTTGCATACAACGATTAACGAGGCGCGAATAATCCCTCGGAGACATACACTGTACCTAAAGGTATATCTCGAGGATACAAAGGTCTCGGTTCGCCACTAATACACCTAACCTGTCATATCGATTTTATGCAGAGAATAAATAGAAATGAAGCGATAAAGCGCTGCTGAAAGAATTTTGAAGAACCATACAAAGTTCTATTATATAAAACTGTCTAAAGCGTACAAGCAAGTATTGAAATAGTTGACATGCGCTTTACATAAACATATCTATGTAAAATTTTGAAAAGGTAAAATGTAGAAATGAGTTAAAAGAATGTACACAGAGTAAAAAGCGCATAAAGTTGCTTATTACTATTATTATAGCTGGAATTGAAAGTTGAACACGAATTCGTTGAATGGTATCGTGACAAACACATATTTATGCACTGCTAGTTTATATGGAAGACTTAGGGCATGAAACATGTTAAATTATGAGATGTGTGAAAATACATGCATGTTATTCTTTTCCCCGGAGCATCTTTTTGAGATAATTTCTACTTACGTTAAGTTACATTGGATAGAAGGATCTACTTCTTCTCCTTTATTCCCAATAATATGCGCTTAGTTTACTATATCACCATTATATTTGAATGAAATATAACCCGTGATTACAATTCTGCCCAAGTCTTACTTATGAAAACTGCAGTGACCTCTAGGAAGGAAAATGACTAACAAACGAAATTAAACCAAGAACTAAAAAAAAGAAGCTATATCCGTACATCAGAATTCGTTGCGGCAATTCGTTTTACACTCCCCCTCCCCCTTCAAAATTCGCACTATCACCCTTCGTCGCGGCGCAAACGTCGCTCGAGGCGTTGATTAGAGAGCAATAGGGAGACGGGGTATAGGTGATCTCAGGCGGTTGTGGACGATGTATGGCTGGTGGAGCGGCAGCAGTAATTACGCGGGGGAGCGCGTTGCTGAAGGAAGGAGAAGGGCGGTCAGCCGGTTTTCACGGATACCTCTTGTCTCGCACCCGACTCGTGTACACACGCTATCATAATTCCCCTCCACAAGAAGTTATCCGTCCCGGACCACGGTATCGAAGAATCTCTTTGCTGCGTGTTATGTACAAGGTATTGGAGCGGATTATCCTGGAACGACTAATTAAACATCGCGGAGAAACAACGCGAGACGAGCAAGCTGGCTTTCGTCCTGCCCGATCTACGATTGAGCAGGTGTTCATCGTCATGAGAGTGATCGAAATCTGGAAGTGGTATTCGAAGCCAATGCAATTAGCGTTTCTCGACTTTGAAGCCGCGTTCGACTTTCCTCACCAGGGTCATCCTCTCAACGAGCTCCACACAGATGAACTACCAGGAAAGCTCGTTCGCTTGCTTGATGACATGAATCAACGAACAACTGTTGCAGTTCCAACACCAGCCGGATGTACAACACCATTTGAAGTGGTAACTGGAGTAGGACAAATGGCAGTGGCAGGATCCTTCCTGTTCTATTCCGCAATCGACGGCATCATGCGAAGAACAGTAGATCAGTGTCCTGCCAATATCATTCTAGCACCATCAGGACGCCCCTTGACCGATTTCGAGTACGCTGACAATGTTGTTATATACGCGGAAAGAAGTACGAAACTTCAACATGTTGTCAACCTTGTATCGAATCTGGCTACAGCTTATGGACTGCGTCTACGCCTTGGTAAATGCAAGCAGATGTGAATCTCTTTGAGACCTCGAACGGGAATCAGGGTGGACGGGCAGCCGATAGAACTCGTCGATGAGTTCTGTTACCTGGGCTGTACGCTGAAGAACAACGGCTGCTACGAGAGAGATGTTCAGCAAAGATGCGCTAAGGCCCCTTCTGCAGTTAACTCCTTAACGAAATGCTTGTGGTCGACCCCCATCACCAACGAAGTCAAGCTGCGAGTCTACCTATCCGCAATTCGCCCTATCATGATGTACGGATCGGAGACTTGGGCAGCACCATCTACGGTGATGGAGAGGCTTGACTGCACGGAACGAAAGCTGCTTAGACGGCTAGTTGGTTACTTTTGGCTTAGGGCATGCCACAATGAAGATCTTTATGCAGAAATTGATGTGGCATACCGACTGATTACACATGGAAGGTACAACCATCTTGCAAAGCCATCGAAAGTGGCTAACGTGAATCGTCTTGGCTTCTTTGGTCATATATTAAGAAGATCGGCAGATCGCTTTGTTCAACGAGTTCTGAGAAGTTTGTCCAGTTCGAGCTGGAAGAAGCCACCTGGTCGAAAACGGAAGTTATGGACTGAGGTGGTGAAAGAGGATCTGAGGACACTCGGCGTGAAGAGGCAGTTCAGGCGAGACGTAGGGTTTGGCAAAATATGGAATAGCGACGAATGGACTGATTATGTGCAAGCTCTCGCAGAAGATCGAGAAGGTTGTGCAGAGCTGTGTTCAAGGACGGCATACCTCGGCGAGGATGCGGGTAATCGCGTCAGGCGATGACATCAGCCCGCCGATTAGTAAGTCAATACATTATATATATATATATATATATATATATATATAACTACTATCTAGTAATGGAAATAGTAAAAGAAACGAAATAGTCTATGGAAATGTGTAATGTAAATGTGCCGGAATACTTAGGGTCGTCTTTTCACAAAGAATTTCAATTCAAACCTTTTTTATTTATTAATTAGAAAATCAAACAATACATCCATCAAACGACTCAATAACACTATCTCATCTAACAGTAAGAGAGAAAATCCCACGCTCATAGAATTCGGGATTTTTAGAGTCAAATAAGAAGGACAGGTCATTTTTGACATCATTTGAGAAGTGGTACTTCTCAAATGTTGACACGTTGACACGCGCCATTTTGTTGGCAGACAGTAGGTGATGAGCCCAGTGATTGAGTTCTCAGTATAGTATAAGTCAAGTAAGTCTTATCATATTTTATGATACTATGTCATATTATATTTACAATTCATCATATTATATTTATATTCATATTATTTTTCAATTATATTACATTTATATCACATCATTATTTAGGTTGGTAAGAAAGTATTGTTGTGACTTCTTTAAAAGTACAGAATATATATATATATATATATATATATATATATATATATATATATATATATATATATATATATATATATATATATATATAGGCGGTACCATTCCTTAACTTAAAGCACGATGCAGCTTCCACCCGTCATCTTTTATGAATGGCGCCGGCAATGGAGCGGCGACAGCAATCCGCGTGAACATCAAGAGTGCAGTGGGGGAGAACGGGGACTGGGAGCTAACATCAGAAGTGTTCACCGCCGGTTTGCTCACTTTACAAAAGAAAACACGATCCCCGATGAAAAGCCCGGTCGAGACGCCCACACTGGAAGATCCTGCCGTTCTCGACGCCGTCAGAGAGGATCCGAAGGTTAGCACCCGTAGCCTTGCGATGAGACTCGAGTGTAGTTCAACAACAGTCCTCAGCTGCCTCTAGGCACTTCGCCCAATAAAGGCAGTCTTGGCTAAAAAAAACTTTCAGAAAGTTCGATGACATTGGTCGGACGGTCACCAACTTCTTCGACTCCCATCTTCCTCATTTCTGGAAGCAGATCGCTGACCTGTCCATTAAGTGGAGCACTGTAGTGACCAACATAACGATTATATTGCTGGTTGATTCCCGTTGTTTACTGAATGAAACAAAGAAGAAAATTACAAAACTGAGAAGACTTTCTAATCAACCTAGTATTATATTGCATTACATTATATTATATCATATTGTATTACACTATATGTTATTATCTCGTTACCGCATAGGACCACGTACACGAGTCTAATTGCTACCTGCTTGTACAGTGGCCCTGCTCAAACTAAATGCAATCAGATATTTGATCATACGCTCTGGGTACGTACGAGTTATATAAAATAACTTGCGCAGTTATAAGGTGAAAGTTACCCAGATATTACAGAAAAGGTGCTGTTCTCCAGCACACTGCCTAAGCACATACTTAGAGGAAGTGTGGAATCTTTGGTAAAAGCGCTCCACTTTGTTAAGTTGAAATGCTGAACATTGTCGAACTGAGCCAACGGTGTCACTTGGTGTCAGTAGGCAGTTCACGCGAGACGCCAAGTTTCACCTGGTATGACCAGTGGATGGATTCTGTGCGAGCTCTTGCTTTAGATCAAAGTTGGGCAGAGCTATGTTCGAAGACAAAACGACTTGGCGCAGATGTGGGCAACCGCCTCAAGTGATAATAAAAGCCTACCGATCAAATCAAAGTTAAAAAGTCATAATTATCGTATATATGACTATCTCTGACTATCATTATTAAATATCATTATATATATAACAATGCGCCGCCCTTAAACACGCGCCGCATCCTAGTGCGAGCGGTCATAGGTCAGTTATGTTTTCTGACCAGTCTGTTCAAGAGAAACCATTGAATAGACTTTTTAGGGTACTGGAACGTGTACAAAGAAGAGTGTTCTAACGTACCCCATACGAATTAAAGCAGTTTCCACCCCGTTTCAATACGATGATTAGGGAGAAATGAGCGGAACAACCCGGATTCCGCAATCTACAAACCCAACTCTAGCTTTTCGTTCGAAAAGAGTGGTTATCTTAAAACTATATCACGAAAAGCAGCACATCACGAATTTGATGTGAACTAGTCATCATCAAGTAAAAAGTAAGTAAAAGCAAGCGAAATCAAGGGAAGTTGTAACGATAACCAACGCAGAATAAGAAATCAAAACAAACAAGTAGAAGAATGCAACAACAAAATAAAACAATGAAAAACCCTGAAAAAAAAACCGAGACCAAAACAAATAGTGGCTTATCAGTCAGGAGTTTTTTTTATTGACCGCTCGCACGTGGATGTGACGCGCACACAAAGATGACGCGTTCCAACTAGTTTCGTAGTAAAAAACGGCGTCTTCCACCCTGTTTTTCGCGATGATTAAAAAAAGATACGCGGAGCAACTCTCCTTTTCGTACACCTACACCTACACCTCGAGCTCTACTTTTTTCCTCGGGTTTCCGCGCCACCACTATAACGTGATATGCTGCCTTTAAGTTCTTACTTTCCAAACCAGGCGGTGTATCCTATCGTTTTCTCATGTAAAAATCTGAAGATGAAGCAATTGTAGAAGGAGGGTAAAACTGTTGCTATAAAGCGGTTTCAAATACCTAAACAAATTTCCTCCTTCCTCTTCCTTTACTTCCTCTTTTTAGAAAGCAATTCTTCATATAACCGAAAAAAAAAATTCAAAAACTGGCTAGAATGATAAGTTTTAGCTGTGTCGGTAGGCTGCGAGGCTGCAGTAGAATGGTTGTCTAATGAGTGCCGAAGGTATTCAATCCTATCATGCTGTCTTTCTCAATATGTGACTTTATGTGCGAAATCGAGTTTGTCGATTCATTCCAAGTGTTCAATGAAACGATACCATCGGAGGCTCTTATTACAGTTATTTCAATCGTCTCGCAAAAATCTGAAATAACATTAGAAAGCAGTGTTAAAGTTGCTAACGCACGAACGACGCTGTAGGCTTTGTCGAAATTCACATCTCAAGAATTGAAAGAATGGGCACTCTCTTGAGGCAAATATTCTCAAGCAGAGGTGAGTTTGCTAGTTAGCTTCTTCTTTAACAACAAAGAGGAAAGACGAAGCAGTTCGTCGGGCGTAACTCACTATTCATTATAACTGGATTACAGCAAAACATAACAATCCTACTATTCAAAGAAAATCCTTAAAACTGCGCATCACCCATGTAGAGGACGTTTAATTTAGAGGGATTGTATTACGATTTTGATGTGGCGCGGAAACCACTTAGAAACTTTAAAACAAAAGTTATAGTTCGGGCCGTAGGTTGAGGAACCCAGCGTGGCTTCGCTCATCCTTCCCTAATCGTCGTTTGAAAAAACGGAGTGGAAAGCGTCGTTGTTTCTTATGAAATCACTTCGAACCCGCCGCATTTACGCGAGAGCGGTCGAGAAACAATGAGCCTCCTCGACAGCTTATTCAAGAAAAACTATTGAGCAGACAGCTGAGGGAACTGAAGGGTGTACAAAGAGGACGTTTTAACGCCACTTGTAGAAACGAACGCCGTTCTCACGCCGTTTATCGTAGGGCTTGAACGTCCGGCTATCGCCGGACTTCAGTCTTCTTCTAATCCTCACTTCGTTCGCTTTCGGTGATCAGTAAAAATTAAAAGTAGTGGCACTTTCTGTAACGTTCTGCTACAGAAATGAATTTTTCTATTCCTAGCAACGTTAGTTATTTCGTTCATTTTATAAGAAATTTAAGCACTGATGAATGATTTAGTACTTTTCTTCCTAATGGAGTAGGTACTTCACTTTCAGAAAATTAAAACTTAATATCACACCCGTATCCCTCTCGTAGCACTACAATTCCGAAAAAGTAGTTGAAGTATCAGAGTTTCTCGTCCTTTCTCCGACAGTTAGCACAGGAACATGAAATTTATCATTGTACTGGCAGACTTAGGGTTCTACGTCGGATAAAGTAAAGTGTTTAGCTATTATTTAAACACGTGTTTGCATGCCTGTTTCCACTTCCTGAAGAGAGCATGCTACCAACTTGAGGCAGAGAAGTAGACATGCACTGCGCTTAGAAATACTGCCCGGCACTGCTATACCCAATGATTGCGCTGATTCCAATTCTTTCGGTGTCGCGCCAACTATGCAGTTCCATACTTTTTCTGGCGTCAGCGCACCAATGCAACTCTGTCGTACCAGTCTCACCCCATTCTATATTCTATATTCTCTGATATTTCTTCCTTCTGTACCCCTATAAAATCTAAGCTTCTCTCTCCGTCATCTCCTATAGTTAACACAGAATGGTGTGATAGTGCTCTTCATATTCCGTCCTATCTTACATCAGATCACGTAAACAGCTAGCTCCTACTAAAGCGGACGTCTGCACGTGTGCACATGCAGACAAACTGTCTGACTTCATTTTACTGCTTGCTGGCGTTGACGCACAATGACGTGGGACCCATCTAACCCTCCCCCTCTCTACTTTCTGGTAGCGGCATCAACATGACGCAGTAGGATATGTTCCATTGCCTCCTGGCGCCAACATGCTTGCCACCCATTCCCACTGCTTTCTGGCGCAGGCGCACCAATCTGAGACCCACAAAGCAGAACTACGGAATAGGACTCGTCGCACTACATCTTTCTGTGTCCCAGAATAGGCGCATCTATCTGACGCTGAACGACCCGTACCTAGAATCTTAGTACTTTCCTGCGTGAGAGCACAATCTGACGTTATAGAACTCGTTTTACCCCATGTTTTCTACTTCTGGCACTGGTCCCACTTTGAACTGCTGTAAACCACGTAAAATTAAACTCTTCATTTTTTTAGAAGTTGTTTCAAGTTTCTATCTCTTTTGCAAAAATTTGCCTCTGCTGGGAGTCGAACCTACGTGGTCTCATCATTACATTATCAATACATTGGGCATTGTCAAGACAAAACGCTGATGCTTCCGCATTACTCTCCTACGTTAGAAAGTTAACATAATATTTTGCAATGTACTTAAATATTTAATACTACTTAATATAATACAATATTTTGCGTCAAATGTATTTATTTAATGCTATTTAATATTTTGTCCTGATTATCTTGCTGTGCTCCGTTCAATACTGCCCACTGCGTTACGACCCCCTCCTATTATCCCCGATAGGAAAATTCCGCCTAACGCTTGACTCCGCTATCAAAAGGCGCTGAGTACACGTATAATGGCTCAAGCCGCCGACTTTGGCAAGCTTTACAGTGTAAAAGCCAACTCTCGTTGTGATTTTGTCATCAGTGGCTGTCTTTTTTTTTGCAGACCGTAGTGATGTTATAGCCGCCCAATGTTATCAAGTGAAGAATGTACAGCCAGATACTACAAATATATAGCTGTTACAAATGAGTACAAACTCTTATTTTCTGCACAATTCTGACATTAAGCCAAAGAATGCTTTGAAATACAGTAACTTGGTAATTTTTCAAAAACAATTTTAGAGGATTCGGTCAACGATCTAACCATGAACGTGGTTTGAATTATTGGAAAATAAGTCTAACAAGAAATAGCTAACGAGAAACAAGAGCTGTATAGCTCCGTTTTCTTCGCTGTTTCAACTCTACGTTTCTAAAAAAAACTTCATTCTGGCTTCATGCCGGGGAGACATCAGGGAGACATATTGGAGAGAACAGTCAAGTCTATCTATCATGTTTGAACCTTGAATCAATGAATCATCGAATCAATCACAACAGCCATGGTAATTCTACGTCAGAAAACGAAAGAATACGGATCCGTGTTTTTGGCGCTTTGAAGATATATGACATTAAATAAAGTCGGAGAAAAGTGAAGTTGTAGTTATGTATTCGTAAAGTAGATGCTGCCGGTAACATTTTGCTACCATTTTGCTTTTCATGTGTATATTAGGAAGTTCTGAGATTTTCAAAACGTGTCGAAGGTGGCACATTTCCGGCTGCTTGAAACACTTGCTCTCCCAGCTGGGGAAGATTTAGTCTGCGAATTTATCAGAGAATTATTTATTTTCTACAGTATCTCCATCTAAGGTTCTTTTCTGGAAAATACGCAGCCTTTTTGAGATTAAATACACGACTTTGCCCTCTCTCATTACTCACACGGACTTTTGATTAGCTGTCGGCAACCTATGCTGAATGTTTCAGCCCAGGAACTTGATGCATTTTTAGGATTCTCTCTCTTCTCTGAGAAGCGACACTGGAGTTAGCAAACTGTGGGAGTTGAACGTAGATTTCAGGTAGCCGAGGTGAGGAAAAAGTCCTACTGCTTTCACAAAAGCCTGATTTCTCCTTTAG
Source organism: Necator americanus (assembly GCF_031761385.1). Classification (NCBI taxonomy): domain Eukaryota; kingdom Metazoa; phylum Nematoda; class Chromadorea; order Rhabditida; family Ancylostomatidae; genus Necator; species Necator americanus. The sequence continues at coordinate 16,497,070 of NC_087376.1, forward strand.
ATGATGTGGATCTTAAGGAACATTTCAATATTCGAAGCAGACAGTTTTATTGGCGAACCATAGATCTATTGAGTGATATCAAAATCAGCTGGATTTGTGAAGTTCGAAGTTCATTCTGCGAACTGCGGTCACCCATAGTGCAGGCACCCTGCGCAGGCGATCCTTCCACTGTTTTAGTGCAACAATGACACCATTATATTAGGTTGGTCGAAAAGTCTTGCACCAAAATTTATTTTTCAATCTAAGATTTCAGAGGTCTTTAGTTGAAATTTCCTGACAGTTGAATATTGTAGAATGTTCTAGAAGCTTAGGCCAGAGAGGTATATAAGGGCGGGCATTTCACTGGTATTCAAGCATGACTTCAATAAAAAAAATCAAAATCAAATCCGAACTATCGTGTATGAATTCCTGCAAGGCCAACGCATGCGACGCCCTCGCTCATATCTGTGCTGCATTCAACAGAGATGTAGTATCCCGTCCGGCTGTCGCCCGTTTGCTGCAACAGTTCGAGTCAGGAGATGTTTCGTTCCAAGTTCGACCCTGCTCTGGTCGCCCCATTGACTGGAATGATGAAGCCTTGCGTGGCGCTTTCAAAGACAAGCTCAATGCCACTAGACGTGAGCTGTCGAAAACACTTGGGTGTCGCCGTACAATAATCGTCAGTCGTCTTGAACCTCGTTACCGCAAAGTGATATCGATTTGGGACCCCCACCAATTGTGTACCTCACAGCGGGCGAAAAGAGTGTGTGTCAGTCTTTGCTTCTGCGCCCACACATCCAAGACGTTTATCGTACACATGAGAAAAGTTGACTCCCGCGTGGCGAACAAATTCCGAAAGACTTGAAAAGAGGATTGGGCGAAAAGAAGATCTTGCCATGTTGTCGAGTTTCAAAAGAGTGCTGTACTATGAACTGCTCCCATCTGTGTACACTGTGACCGCTCATGTCTGCTCTCCTCAACTACGTAAACTGGCAGACGCAGTTCGCTTAAGGCGTTGAAAAAAATGTCTATGTTGCTTTACTTCATTATAATGTTCGAGCTCACGTGGCAATGGAATTTTGGAAGTTCTACCGCTCTGGAATTGGTTCGCCACGCGGTTCTGCAGCATCACTACGGCCAGCAAAGGATTGTGCAAAAGAAAATTGAATCCCCGTGATTTTAGCCCTTTCGTTTTTCTCGCTTTTCTCTCCTTTTTTGTACCTTTTCACCAATTTCAGTCATATCCCCGAGCGGAAGCATCTGAAGATCTGGATAAAGTGCGCATGCGTCCAATACACGATTGTAGAAGTATTCTTCAAATCTAAATTTTAGAGGTACGAAGAAGGCAGAAATGTATTAAGTTATTTTCAAAGAGAACCTACTTTTTTCCAAACGTTATGTTCTGACGTATAGTTTGATTCTGCATCCAAGGTTGCTGAGGAACATAAGAGATGTGCCCAGTAATACCGATGTAACCATGAAGTTTATCCATTTCTCCTAAACAGTAAATGTACAAACATAACATTTCTTACGACTGAAAGCGACGTACTGCGTATCCGATGTATCGCACAGTAAATGCACTGCTAGGTATTTCTGAACAATATCCCTTATCCCTTATCCCCTAACATTGTAAGTAGTTTACCTAATTGCAAGAAATCAGTAGCATTATCATGCTTTTCACACTCAATTGTATACTGCTCCAGAGAAAACGTGTTTTTAATGAAAACACGTTTTCTCATGAACACCTGCGCCGTGATGCTGCACATTCTCTTTCAAAAAAAATCCTTAGTTCCACGAGATACGGTGAAGAATTATTTGATGAGCGGAACTAGCTGTGCATTACAACCTCGGCGCGTAATCGTATTTTGAATAAAGAATCGTGTTGTTGAACGCTTAAAGCAGCACAGCATGCAACAGAGAAAGTTGATATCTTTTCTCGGATAGATAGAGCTAAAGGTGTGGTTCACAAGTACGAGCGCGGTCACGCTCGATTACTTCTAATTATCCAGAGAAATGGAAAACGGCTTTGTCGCACTGGATCATTCTCCGAAGCATCAAAAAAAGTGCACTGTCTGCGAGGGCAGGCACACACGTCGCATCTACCAGCGAGCGAGAGCGAGAGTATCAGCAACCAATTGATCGTTTGCTGGTTGACGGACGCAACGTGTATGCCCGCTCTCTCAGATGTGGCATCTTATAAGGCACCTCATAGGCAGTCTGGTGAGACAACGCGGTTCTAACGCGAAGTAGCCTTCGGTAAGAGCTTCCGCTGTGACTGCACGATCAATCGATGTTTCGAAACCTTCGTGGTGCCAACTAAGCCCTTTATCTCTTTGGGGTCGATAAACTGATACCCAAATTGTCTGGAAGGTTAAAAATACTAGTAGGAGATATCAGCTCGTTCCCCAAGTCATTGTAAGGTCGTACGTGCCTTCATAAATCTCCAGCGATTCTGAATTGAAGGTGAATGCGTAGGTGTATGCCCGTAGGGGTTCATCAACGTCGTTCACATTATTTATTCTTTATCCCAACAGCCTCAACTTCGTGAGTTTCGCCTTTATTTGTCGAAAAACTCAATTTTATGTGTTTGGAGGTCATCTCCTTCTTTTGGATTTTAATACCGAGCCATCACTTATTAAAATCACTAACAAATCTGACGAATAAGACAACATTATTGAAATGACTTTTTTACAGCGTGTATCACAAAGCCGGAATGTAAAAAAATTGTGTTGCATAGAGACAATTGCAAAACCATCTTTGTGATCTGAGTTCTTTACTTCTAAAAATAAAAAGGGTATGCCGTTATTATTAGGATTATAAAAGCAAAAATGTAAAGATATAAGTATATGGCTGTGACACTTCTTGAAACGAATAGTACAGTGCTGTTGAAGATGTCACATTCCCGATAAATGCTGATACTAAGGTGTAGCTCCTGAAACATTTGTTTTTAAAGCAACCACTCTTAGGCCAATTGAAATTGTGAGAAGAATGTTAGCCTGAGAAAACTGAGAACCACCTTCATTTCTCAGAAAAAGAGATTTAGTTATCTAATTGCCTTACTACACCTATCACTCCTGCTCAAGGTCATGCGTGTAATGGTACTTTCCAATTGGGGATAGTAGAGTCACAAGGATAGAGAGAGGTCGTAAGATGGTGAAAGGATTGAGATTGGGGTAGTAGTTGGGTTGATTTCGTTCATTGGTTGGTTCATTTCGTTCTGATCAGCATGCTGATCAGAACGAAATGAAGTAAATTTCAGGTCTAGGATTGAAACATGACAGCGGAGGTCTTTCATATTTCCAAGCGGTGCTGCTGACTGAAGATTAAATGTCAAATAAGTCTAAATTATTTCAGCAGTTTCAGAAAATTAGAATAAACTTTTCTGAAGTTTCCCAGATGGCAGCATTGTTCAAGAAGTTTAGGATTTGTTGGGAGACCGAAGAACAATATGGCATTCTATATTGCATATTTCTGAAATAAACACATAGAATCCCTACACAAAACCTTGTGGAAAACGTTGAATTTGTATAATAATCGCTAGAGAAGATGAGGATACAGCAAGCGGAACGCCAAACTGACCGAGTGCGACCAAAACATGTTAAAAAAAATCAGAAGATTTGGATTTGCAGAAGACGATACACTCGATACACATCCCTATTCGTTTATCGAAACGAGCACATTCAAATGCACCAGCTGCGTATATCCAGATCGGAAAATGAACGTGAAAAACGACTCGATCCTCGAGGTGTGCCTTTCGCACATGATCGCGACAAATGGAAGCTAACATAAGAATAAACTTCATAACTTAGTTAAGTTCGAGTTGTGGGTTGTCATAAATTGCCAACCTACGTTCTACCCAGAGAGGAAGAGAGTCAACGGTAGCTTTTAGCAAGGTGCCCCTTCCTCATTTGGTCTCTGAGCACAAAATGTTATTATGACATCGCCACTATCTCCCGTTTAAAACATCTAAGACTTTTCTGCCTTCCAGTGGAACTTACTTGCTTCCTCCCATAATTAAGGAAAATTCGAAAAGACCGTAAAAAGGAAATCTGTTGCGGTTTTTATGAATTCATGGGACATTTCCTAAAGAAACTTCTAATTTGCCTTCCAGAAATGTTCAACGCGAATAAAACTTTCGACTAAGAAATGAGGTTTCAGTTAAAGGATTCCCTACATATATTTGTGCATTCCACACTACAGTCCAATTCGGATGTGTTTTTCGGTCATCTCACAAATGATGCGGTTTCCTATAGTTGTTCATTTTTCAAAGCAAAAGTGAAAAGACTCCTTAGATCAAAATTATATTCACATTTATTTTCTGAAAATTTCCATTATTTCTGGTCGACATTCAATATCCTATTCCTGAAATTCACTTGTCTGTGACTAAAAATACTCCTTCAACGTAGTTTTACCTCCTAGATCGTGGTTCTTGGAATTTTTGGGACCACCATTAACAATGGCTTATGTCGATTGCCCAATCTCCGGATCTCAGAATGAGCACTCATATTCCTCGATAGTCCCATTTTGTTATTGCCCTAACTCAACTAATAAAGTGACAAGAAGCATATTTGGTAAAATACTTCGCGTGTGCTCATTTACCTCTTTCATTGCGACATTGCACCAAGAAATCTTAAAATAGGCCTGGTCTCTCTCTCTCTCTCTCTCTCCTGAAGAACAAGAGTACTTTGCTAGCTGCGTTTAGAGCAGCAATCATATCCCTTCCCCCTCAAACTTCACCTTATTCTATTTTATTTTCATTTCATTAGCAATCACAGGATGCAGGGAGACTGAGCGTCTGCAGCCCTCAGGTTGTCCGCTCGCAGGCACGTCGCCAAGATCGTTCCCCATGCCGATTTTCAGGAAAACTAGGGGAATTGATCGTGATTGCACTCATAGCCATGATCTACAACCCTAACGCTAAATTTTCGCGGAGTTCTATCTCTACTCAACACTGTCAGCTTCGTAATGTTGCCTTTAAAAAAAATTACAAAAGTTGAAGAAGTTCAGCAAACATTTACTTGGCTTCGGCTTCACAGACTCTCCACATAAGGAGATCATCTAACCCCCTCAGAAAGGTTAGCTCGAAAAGTTTTGAGAATGACATAGTTATTCTTGGGGCGGCTGTTGCACAAGGGTATGTAAGGATTCACTGTTTGCGTAGTCGATGGTTAGACACTATCTAGCTTTTGACCTTTGTGCGTTCGATAAATTGAAACTGGATTTTTCTGCGAGCGCAAGAACATTAGTTCAAATCATAGGTTGACCTTACAATTCGGCAAATACGTCGAATAGACGTTTATTAAGCTCTAGGATTCTGAATTGAAGCCAAACACATGGGGCAACCCAAAGGGAATGACCACCGCCGACTATCTAGTCACTTACATTCACAAATAATAGAAGTAGAATAAAGTTACAATACAATACATAGCAAGGTTCCTCTGTTATGTAAGAACGCGTAACATAACCTCTGTCCTTGTATTTAAAACATTTGTTTAAAATCGAACTGCTGAATGAATGCATGCAGCTCTTAACCCATGTTGAGCCTGATTTACCATTAATGAATTTTAAGGGGTAATTATATCACATCATTATATTGTACAAGAACTGCTACTTTCAATTAGTTTACTCCACAGAAATTGAAAGTGGGTGAACTGCGTAGTTTAAGAAAGATATCTGATTGTTATTCGGTTTTCTGAGTCGTCCTTTTTAGGCAGATTCACCACCTACTTTGTGAGCTCGATATACCCTCTCCCTTTCATAACTCGTACAACTAGTCTACAACAGCAACATTGTAATTACCGACTTCCCTTTCGACTTTTGAACTTGATCCGTTTTTTAATATGTTTCGCGATTCGCCTCGCTCAAAACATGAACAGGAATTACGTCAATATTAATAGAACTTGACTTCTAATAACAATTCCATGAAGGGTACAATCATTATGTCTTCAGCATTCTTCTTCCCAAGCAATAAATGGTTAGTCGGTCAAGAATAAGAACGCCGGTGAGCCCCTTCGAAGACCTTCCACAGTGTTCTCTGGGGGTATATATCAAGAGAACTGAGAGAGCATTCCTCACATTGAGCTAATTGAGCAATCAAACCCTTGTATCAGGTTGGCTAATTATTCTTCTACACACGCATACCTTTACATTTTCATAGTTTTTAAATCACACATTGATGATCATCCGCCGATATATTCAAAATGAGCGTGCATCACAATGTTTCACCTCTCTGAGAGATACATCCCTGTGGGACCAAGATGTGGGGCTGCAGCAGCGCGCATGTTGCTTCGTCCTGTCACGGCTAAGTTGAGGGAGGGAAAAACATCCACCTTATTTCCCAGATCTCGTCCCAGCAAGTTGCCACATGCTCCCTTATCCTTAGACAGTCTCTGGAACTACTTCGTTCACTCAATTCAGATCCGTTTTCCTTCAGTTGTTCTCTGTGCCTTAGCATCCCAATTTCTGGTCCCAAGGAATTTTAATCCTACCAGAAATACCTGCAACGCTCTTACAGACGCTAATAGGGAATTGACGGATGGTCATCAATGTATGTTTATGAAGCTACGAAGTTGTAAGATGTAACCGTGTATAAAGACGTCCACTAACAGCTTTCTGCATTTAAGGAAAGAATATATACGGTGATCGTTTTGAGCAGAAATGTCGACTACATTTATCTATTGACTTTATTGACCTTTAAGCATTATTGACGTTTGAGCATCTGATTTCTAGAAAACTACATGAGACCTTATCAGCAGGGTTTTGTCATACGCCGATTACGAATACGATTATCGCAAAGAGCAGAATATCGATCTTGTCGATTTTTCGATCCTTGCGCAAATTCTTTTTAGGCTCGGTGAATTCCTTTCAAATTGAACTCTATCATAACCGGCGTTAGCCATACATTCACACAACTATAACATAAACTAAGGAATATTTCCGCACAAAAGCAAAGCAAGCAAGAAGTCTCAAATGTTCAAGTGGTGGCTGGAAAGTATGTTATTCCAGGTTTTTGCTGTACACTATTTTATCTACTTGAAAATCAAAATACAAACAACTTATTTACAAATTGCAAACGATTTTTTTTTTTCGTCAGAGTATTCAAATTAGCTTTCTCGGCCTTCAATGCAGTCTTCGAAAAGCTTGGTGACAGACTGTGCGGTGAGCCGCAGATTATTTTTTGCCAACTTTGCTCGACTCTTGTGAAAGATCTCCTTGACCCACTTCAAATCATGGACAGGCAAAGGGATACGGAGCCCCATATAACTACACAGAAAAGGGTACGGAACGAGAGGTACCCGCGAAAACTGGGTGACCGCTGCTGACCTGCCTTCAGCGCCGTACGCCTCCGCGTAATTACCCCAGCCTCTCTAGTACCTTCGAACCAACGCTACATGCGATCTTCTCGTCGCGATGGGGCGGCGGAAACTGCGAATTTGGATGAGAGAGGAGTAAAAAGCCAAATGATGCAGCAAATTCTGATGTGCAAATATGGTAAACTGAGCGCAATTCATCGGAAATTAAGGAGAAAAATCCCATTTTGTAGCTATCTGGCGCGGGCGCACCAATCCGACTATCTGGCGCCGACGCACCAATCCGACGCCGTTGGACCCGTCGCACCCCATTTTACCGCTCTACGACGCAAGCACACCAATCCGACGCCGTGGGACCCGTCCAATCCCGTTTTATACCTCTCTGGCGTCGCCGCACCAATCCGACGCCGTTGGACCCCTTTTTCAAAATTCGAATACACCCACACGTGACAGAATAAGCCCGTTATTATATAGTATGATGTTTATGCAGGGTGTATGTCAAATGTTTTAATACATGGTTGTATGTTTTATACAATAAAACATTGAATGGTTCTTTAAACTCCTTTTAACAGCGTTCTATCGCTTCGTTTCTATCTATTCTTTGTGCAAGATCAATATGAAATGTTACGTGTATTAGTTGCGAACAGAAACCTCTGCATCTTCGAGATATACATTTAGGTTCAACGTCTATGCCTGCGGCATTATTCGCGCTTCGTTAGGCGTTGTATGCCAGTTTTATCCAGTTGGATGTCCAAAAAGAAATTTCTAGAAAGCGGAAGAAAGTAAAGAAATATAGCATGACACCGATCAGTAATGGATTTTTTGAAACATCTCTCGCATTCCCAGAGATGGAGAAGTGGTTTCCATGCAAAACGGGATAATAAACATTTTCACTCGCACTTCTAAATGGCATATCACTTATACAAACCTATTCCAGTTATATTAACTTACCAGTCTGGGCTAAAGCCGGACTTCAGACTTTCTGTGGTGTTCGCTTCGCTCCTCTTTACTGATCAATGAAAATTAGTATTTATTCTCTTTTCCTCTGAAATTCTTCTGCTTATTCTCTGAAATTAAATTCGTGTTGTTCTAACAACGCTTTCTTTCTCTTTTCCTCCTTTTTTATTATAAATAGGGGCGAAAGGTTTCATAGTTTTCTTTCTAAATGCGTCATTTCCACACTTGGAGAATATTCAAACTTTAGCTTCAAACATTCCTTCCTTCCCAACATAACGTAGACAGGATTTGAAAATATTACTCTAAGAATGTTTTCCTCTTCTTTCTCCCTAACAATTGTCGCAGAATAATGTTTTAACAGTTGTAGCAGGATGGGGCATTTGATGTACGGAGCAAGGTGCCGTGCTGCTCTCCTCCACGACATCCATTGATTCATATTGTAGCTCTGTTCTTGCGGTCGGACTCCTAATTAAATGGTGTTTTACAGCCATTACGACCGCTCCAACTTTAGATCTCGATGGTACAGGTGCACGGATCTCAATATCGAAAGACACCTTATGAAGGTTTGTGGCCACTTGCGGTTTGCATACATTCTCCTTGTTTTCGCAAGCGTCTATGAACAGTTGCACTTCTACGAAATCCACCTTCTCCTTCTTCAAATCCTTAAAAAGTTGTTCCGATCGTCACGCATTTCGCCACTGATCAGTACCAGTGGGCAGTTGAGAAAATTTTCCGCAAGTGGCCTAATTGAAGCCAGAAATTCTGTGAAGAAATGTGACTGTTTCGTCCGCGTTTCACGTTCAAGCATATCCTTGTGGAGGCGTTCGATATAACCGAAATCCATTCGAGCGCAGAAAAGACACTTTTGTGGAGAATCAGGGCCTCTACGTACGACATCAACAATAAAGACCGTTGGCTTGCCATTTGGATACTCGTTAAAAACTAAGGCCGTATGATCAGAGACAGAGCTGAGGCTAAGAGTGGTCAACAAGTTAGTTGCTCTTTGGATCCTGCCCAAAGCTTTTGTAAGCATTCACTTTTGGTCATTGAAATACTTTCTGTCTGAACACCATAGCAAGCCAACAACATGAACTCCTCCCAGAAGGACTCTCGTCACCTTCTCTGCATTATCTTCTTCTCTTCCTTCTTTTTTTTTTTTTTTTTTTTTTTTTTTTCCTCCCCCCCGCGGGGGGTGGGGGGGGGGGGGGGGCGTGAGGCGCGGGGTGGGTTTTTCCCCTCCGGCGGAGGGGGGGGGGGGGAAAGAATGTTTTTTATGTTTATTTTTTTTTTTTTTTTTTTATTTTTTTTTTTTTTTTTTTTTTTTATTCAACCAAGCCTCGAAAGGGGGTTCTTATTTTTTTTTTTTTTTTTAAAATTGTATTAAAAAAGGGGGGGGGTGGGGCGGGGTGGGTTAGAGGTCCGTTGTAGCCACACAGTCGAGGGTTCGAAACTGTCACAAACGTGACCATAGATCATAAAAATGAAGAAGTAAGAAAAATATGTTTACGCTCGGTGGGTATGCTCAAACAAAGAGCATTTGAATAACAGACAATGAATGAGAGTTGCACTCTCGCGCAGCAGGCGCATCTGGTGTGCAAAAACTATTCGAGCACAATCAGATTGGGAGAGCAACACAGCGCCGAGGGCAGACAAAGAGGTTGGACCGTATATAAGCAGTCCAACTGTGTTTATTGCTCAGAGCATAGTCGAGCATTCGCCTAAAGCATCTCCTTTTCTCTTGCCTCCCTCCCACGTGTGCTTACATATTTTTACCTCCCTTTTTGTGATGCTTGCATTTCTGTTTATGCATTTCTGTGTGTGCATTATTATATCACGCCTGTTACTTTACATTTGTCATGTAACGTGTCTTATATAATAACATAACATGCCTCTGATATTGGTGTATATTGTACGTGATAAATAAAGGTTTAATTATCCAAGTTTGAGGCTTATTCACGTGGCATCTAACGAACAACTGAACCACCGCTGACTCAACTGGTACATCGGCCGGGAATCGAACCCGGGCCGCCCGCGTGGCAGGCGAGCATTCTACCACTGAACCACCGCTGACTGAACTGGTGCATCGGCAATACGAACGACCGCGCCAACAGCAACAAATCTACCACAAAACATCGAAAAAGAGGTGAGCATCACAATATTATTGCACGCTCATATAACTTTGCGTTTGCATCCATCATTATCGCCTCTTCGAACTTGGGAAACTATTCCTCTTGCATACAAAGCATTCTCTTATCCTCAAAACCACTTAAATATAATTTGTTGAACATCATCAGTTCACAAATTATATTCCAACCTGACCAAGCCAAGATAAAATGGCGACATCTCTCAAAACAAGAAAGAGAGTTCTGACTAGGCATTCCAATTCCCTAACGCAACTTTTGGCAAAGCACGCAGAATTGGGATGCGACGTCAATCTCCAGGATAAGGAAGCATGCAACGCAGCACTATAGCAAGTCCAGAGTGCTATAGTGGTGATCAAAACCCTTTAAACAACCTTTGAAGGAGCCCTATACGCATTCACGGACACGGTGGACAAAATATCGGAACCCTTCACCAAGGAAGAAGACGAGAAAGTGTCCGAATATATTACTAACGCAGAGGAACTCATCGCCAGTACTACTAACATGCTTCTTAAGTTGGAAATGACCAAGGCTAGCCTAGCCTCTCATAACCTTACATTTTCAACATATACTGGATCTCATCCTCCTCCAGAAGTTCCTGCAGCAAAGATAGAGCTGCCGAGACTACCAATACCAGAGTTCAACGGCAAAAGCTGGCAATGGGATAGCTTCTGGGAGCTATTCAACGCTACGGTGCATTCTCTACCGCTCTCAAATTTGCAAAAATTCAACTATCTTGTGAGAGCATTAAAAGGAGAAGCCCGTGAATCAATAGCTCGTTTTCAAATCACTTCAGAAAACTACCCGCTAGCAGTACAGCATTTGAAGGAGAGATACGGCAACGTCCAAAATATAATCACTGGACTGCATCGACAGCTAGAGCATTGGAGTGCTAGGAGCCCACAATTAAGGGACCAACGAAAACTGCATGATCAACTGTCGGCAATTACCGCACAACTCAAAAGCAAAGGCAAACCTCTCGATAGTCCATGGTTGCTATCAAAAATTCTTTCTAAATTCACAGAAAGGATTCAACGCAGCACACTTAAAGAAAAGGTCTCTCTGCCCCAAGGAGAGACCTGGACACTAAAGAAATTGATGACAACAATTGACATTGTCATAAAACGCGAAGAAGAAATTGAACTGCAATTGCCAAAGAGGATAGAACGTTCACAACTTCTAAGCAAAACTACAAAGGAACCGGAGTTTCAAATCAAAGGGCGGTCTCCCTTTTGTTTCTATTGCGATAGCAAAGAACATTGGTCCACAAGATGCACGAAAATCGCGGCACCTAAAGCACGACTGGAATATTTAAAGAAGACAAACCGCTGCATTGGGTGCGGATCAAAGTCCCATATTTATGCCGATTGCAAAAGCAAAGGCTGTATTAATTGCGGGAAAAAGCATCATACGTCTACGTGCTTCAAGACAGCACCATTCAAGCCGCCTCAACAAGGTCCTGTTTCAAATATAAAAAGGGAAGAAAAGAAGAAGCCGTCATATGTCCGGCAGAACTTCACAAGGTGCGAGAAGCAAAGCGCACACGTTACGGAGGGCTCAATACCCAATCTCACAGTAATGAGAGTTGAGGATACCTCCAACAAAACCCGACAAGGGGAGATATTCCTTTTGACATGAGCCTTGAAGGCGCTACATCCAAGAACACAAGAGCTCATAACGCTTCGGATACTCTTAGATACGGGTCAGATCGAAGTTTCATTGATGCTAAGCTTGCTAAGGAACTTGAATTACCTAGCCAAGGCTCTGTTACTATGAAACTACAAACCTTTGCAGCACAAACCACAAAGGAAATCCAGTGCACCAAAACATGTCTGAGTGTATGGGACTCGGAAGGAAAGCAATACAAACTTCGCGTATACACTCACGACAACCTTACGAAGGGCTTCCCTCAAGGAAAGTTAGGGAAAGAAGACCTACAATTCATTCATCAACAAGAAATAAAACTCAGCAGTCCATGCGAGACAAACGCTAAACCTCCAGAAATACTAATTGGCTGCGATCAACTCTGGAACTTTATCAACTTTCAAGCAGCACATTTCACTCTGCCGTCTGGGCTCATCCTCGTACCTACACGTCTAGGATATATGATCTCTGGACAACATATGAGTGATAAAATGCAGAATGGAAATGAACTTCACTGTACATTACATGGAATCTCACGACTGTGAAGATCCATGGGAGCGTCACTGGAACATTCAATCTCATGATGTAGAAAAGGAGTTCTGCGGTCCTGAGAAGGAAGAAAAAGCTAACATAAATGCACAAGTGCTCGAAAACTTCAACAACACTATAGCCAGGCGAAATGCTGGTTATGTTGTTCGACTTCCCTTTAAGGAAGATCATGAATGTCTTCCAGACAACAAAGTATTAGCGCTCCACCGACTGCGAAACGTGCTTCGCAAATATCAACAAGAGCCACATATTCTTCAGCAATATTACAGCATCTTTCAAGATCAAATTGCTGAAAAGATCCTCGAAGAAGTGGACGAGAACAAGGACAAAGTTGGGAAGATGAAGCACTATCTTCCACATCAACCCGTCTTCACCCCCCAAAAAGACACTACGAAATTAAGAATAGTGTTTGATGCACCCGCGCATTATAAAAACTGTCCTTCACTCAATGATATTCTCCACCAAGGACCTACCATACTGCCTAAGCTGTACGGAATTCTATTACGCTTCCGCACTGCAAAATACGTTCTTCTATCTGACGTAGAAAAGGCATTTCTTCAAGTACATCTTCACGAAGACGACAGAGATTTTGCAAGATGCTTATGGATCAGGGATATCACCAAACCATTGACAGATGATAACCTGGTGGTATATAGATTTACCAGAGTCACTTTTGGGATCAATGCCTCACCATTTCTTCTCAGCGCAACAATCCTCTTCCACTTAAGCAATTATGTCAAAAATGACGGATTAGCTCGAGAAATTTCGTCTAATCTGTATGTCGATAATTTATTTGTCGGAGCAGAAACAATTCTTGAGGGCGTACAAAAATATAAAGAGCTAAAATCAATTTTTAACGACCTCAAGATGAACCTAAGAGCATTTGTCACGAACCACATGGACATCATGGATGCAATATCCACAAAGGATCGCTCCTCCAATCTGTGCCCTAAGGTACTTGGAATCTATTGGGATTCTATAGCCGACAACTTCTTATTATCGATTAACCTGCCTACGACAGAATTTGTTAGCAAAAGGACCGTTGCTCAACAAATTGCTTCCATCTATGGCCCACTAGGATGGTTCATATCACTCCTGGTCAAAGCAAAACGTTTCCAACAACTTTTGTGGAAGGAGCAATATGATTGGGACGAACCACTGAATGAAGAACATAGACGTCAGTGGAACCTCATTATAACAAAAATATCCAACTTCCACAAAAAGGTGCCACGGAAAGTCACATTCGACAACTCCGCACCTTATACACTGGTAACCTATTCCGACGCTAGTTGAATTGCTATGACAGCATGTACCTATCTCACTAGCCAAAGGGAATCCAGCTTTCTTATGGCTAAGTCTAAGGTTACGGACAGTAATCGACCAACTACCGTACCGAAACTCGAAATAAATGCCATAACCATTGGAGCACGACTTACTCTCAATACTTTCCTAAGTTTAAAATCCTCAATAAGCATAAACAACGTCATTTTTCTAACCGACTCGGAAATCGCCTTAAATTGGCTGAAAGGTTCTCTTAATCATCCTAAAACAGGACTTTACGTCAAAAATCGTATACGCGAGATACGCGACATCGTACAGTCACTAGAGCGTATGGAAGTCGGAGTGAAATTTGGCTACATCGACACGAAATGGAATCCTGCCGACATTGGAACACGGGGAGCTTCCAATCATGAATTCGTGTCTCATGTGTGGTGGGATGGTTATTCTCTTGAGAAAATTCTCAATGATGAGTTTACATCCACCCTCTTTTCCCTTACTAAAGATCCAGAATTACAAAATGACGATATTCTACTGATTGCAGAAGCGAATGTTATAAAAACACATGCAACGACTGACAAAGTCGAAGAAATTCTTGATCTGACAAGGTATAATACTAAAACCAAGCCGCTGAGGATCTTAGCCTACGTAATAAAATTTCTGAGACGCATTACAACTCGTCTAAAAAGCCCGTTGCAGGAAAGGCTCTGAGATTCTTTACCCTACTTAGTTCGACAAGCAGAGGATCAGGAGCTTACGGCTACTGACATATTCGAAGCGCATAGCATACTCATAAGAAATCACCAGCAGGTACACCTCAATTCTCACTACAAAAAACAGTTGTCAAAAAACCTAAACCTGAAGGAGGAGGAAAACCACGTGTTCAGAGCATACGGACGTCTTAATAAATCCAATTTAAACATTATGGCAAAAAATCCCATTTCTTATCGTTATTCTTATCGTTCCGAATGCGGAGCTGTGTCGTCTTATTATCCTCGAAGCGCATGGACCGTATCATAACAGTACAGGACATACAATAGCAGAAGTTCGACAACAGTACTGGATTCCACGGCTCCGAGAACAAGTGAAGAAATGCATGCGGTCTTGTGTTCCCTGTCAAAAGATGAATAATCTGCCATATAGATATCCAGAAATGGCCGATCTTCCATCAAGGAAAGTAACAAGAACACGCCCGTTTGAAAATATAGGACTCGACTACTTCGGCCCTATAACCGTCCATGATGATCATAAGGAACGTACAAACGTTTATGGATGTGTATTCACATGTTGTGTAACTCGCCTCATCCATCTGGAGATCGTATCTGACGGAACCACTGAGAAGTTCCTCAATGCATTTCGTCGATTCGTAGCTCGTAGAGGAAAACCACACCTGGTTACCTGTGATAATGCACCAACCTTTATATTGGGAAGTCAAATCTTGAACGATTCTCTAACCGAGCCTTCAACCAATGAAGACGTAGCTCGTAATATGAGCAATCAAATGATCGAATGGAAGCATAATACTCCTTATTCACCTTGGAAAGGCGGCTTCTATGAACGTCTTATAAAATCGGTCAAACAAGCCCTATTCAAGGCGATAGGAAGACGCATTTTAACAATAGAGCAGCTGCATACGTTCCTGGTAGAAATCGAAGGATGTCTTAACTGTAGGCCTCTCACCTACCAAGAAGACGACATCAATGATGCTCTACTAACCCTTCGTCCAATAGATTTCGTGCAACGCGAAATGGAAGTGACTCTTCCGTTTAATTTTTCAGAAGAAGAAAAGGCAGATCCTATCTATCGACCTCCCTCGGAAGAATTACAATTCGAAACCAGGCTACAAACCGAAAAAGCATTGCAATCTTCGTACAAACTCACAGAACGTGTCTGGAAAAAGTGGAAAAATTCTACTTAACAGCTCTTCGAGAACAGCATCGCCGAACTATTGACGGTAAACGAGGAAACGCTAATGAAGTACGGGACGGTGAAATAGTTCTTATGACGGACGCTCTACAAAAAAGAAATCACTGGAAATTAGCGCGCATCTCTAAATTAGTACCGAGCATCGACGGAACAGTGAGAGAAGCAGAAGTATACTGCAACAAAAAGACGCTTCGGCGCCCTATCAACCAGCTCATTCCTCTAGAAATCCAAGGGAATGAAAGAGAGTCCCAACAGAACGCAACTTCAGAAGCTCAACAGTTACAATCTCCACCTTCTAATAATCGATACAATCTACGTCCAAGAAAGGTGAAACATCGCTATCCGGAAGAACAAAGTCAGGACAACGGTAATATCTACGGATTTACCACAAAAGGATCACCGACAACGTGGCCTACAATACTATACCTAAAGATGGCCCTCACCTTGGTTGTTATCTCGTTTGTCAAGGGAAAACACCTGCCAATCGAGAAACCAAAAACGAATCAAAACTACCCACACCCAAACTATGCCATAGAATGCAAAGAACAAGGGTTATACCTTCATGCCCCACAGGCAGAAGAATATGAATTATGCGTTAACAATTACTGCATAAGGGAGAAGACACCTCCACTACATAAACTCTTACGCTTGCCACCAGAAGAAGTACTTCACGACTTTGAAGTAAACTGGAAAATACGCATAGGAGATAGTTATACTACAGTTGAAACGGCTTGTTTAGCACTACCTTTTTGCTCTGCAATAGACTGTACTATGTGTGCCGCCAATATTTTAAACCCCGAATGTTGGCCTCTGGCGGCAATAGCAGGACTAGGTATAATAATATACCTTCTCACTGCCATCTGCTACACCCTCTGTTACATACCAGTTACAGTTGGCCGACCATTCCGCATCATCATTGCGGGAATAGGCAAAGTGTTTGACTTAGTGGCACTCTTTATATGGTGTTGCTGCCAGCGGGTTACTCTCTGGGTTCTGCATAGAGGAAAACAGCAACATCCTAACCGAATTCTGCAAGCATTAGCCATATGCAGCTTATTGCAAGGAGCTGTAGCATGCCAAGAGGTGAACATTTTTCAACATCACCTGAGAAACTGTCGAACCACAACAGGAAAAAGCACTTGTAAAGTAGAAGTGGCCTCAGTAGTAAAGATGAACCCCTTCAAAAAGGACGTGTGCATAAGTTTCCAGAGAAACAACTCCATTGTACTAAGAACGCGTCTTCGGTGGGAAGGACTGAGACTAATCTGCGACCGCGTACCGGTAACATACACACGGAATGTGGTGCAAAAAATAATCGACAGTAAGAGATGCCCACACATGGGATCATGTACCGGAAACAAATGTGCTGACATCAACACGACGAGCATACTGCCTGAGTTGGCTATCGGCAACTCCTTCCCTGGAATTACTGGCTGCATGGAATCATGCGGTGGCCCAGGATGCGACTGTTTCTATCTCAGCTCCGGGTGTTTGTTCTATAGGATATACGCAGTACCAACAGATGATAATGTCTACGAACTCTTCAAGTGCATACGTTGGAAAGAAGAAGTGAAACTCCGTCTCGAGATCAGCAAAGGCTCTACACTTCGCACATACGTACTCGGACTCCACCCGAACATTCCTAATCAAATCCAAAGCATGGATGTAACATTAAGCGTACTCGCAACTCCACCATTACCGGCCTTGGAACAAGTTTTCATTGCCTCGACAAACCAAACAGCGATATGAGATAAAAAGACATATCCACTACTTAGCTGTCCTACACGCGAACATGCAAAGACATTACAATGTCATTCAAGAGATGATTGTGATTGCGTAGCTGCTGAGTCTCAAGTAAGGTGCATATGTAACAAAGATAGGGTCGGAACAACCTTCTTCGACATCACCAAGGTACTCCCAATTGCACATCAACAAGTACGATTTACGCCACATCCACTACATGGAGTCATCGCAAGAGCAGATGAGGATATATCGGCCGAGATCATCTTGAACTTGAAAGAAACCATCGACAATTCCATCACAGAAATTAGAGACGACTTCTGTACCATCGAAAACACTTACCTCAACGGATGTTATCAGTGCAGTAAAGGAGCAACTGCTACCGTAACATGCAAATCTACATTCAACAACATATCTGCCGAAGTTGAATGTGGGCAGGACAGCTTTACAATTCCCTGGTCTCCTACGGGCATTTCATCAAAAATTGGATTCCTATTCCAGTCCGCTCGAATCCAAATTCAATGTTCCTTGAAATGCGGAACAAAAACATCGACTTTCGAGTTAACAGGAATCTTGAAGTACCCATATAATTTCCAAGGAAGTTTCATGCATTATATCCAATCTGACCACAACAGAACTTCTGGGTTCCAGTGGTCTGACTTCAATCACATCTTGGACATTTATCTGCAATGGTACAAGTATCTACTCATTGCCATGATTGCAGTTGCAGGAGCCCTTCCTATGAGCTATCTATACCTTCCAAGGATATGTACAAATGCGACAATGTTATGCATCAAAACCATCTTCAAAATCTTTAAAATGGATGGAAGATACTCCAATTCATATTCTCAGTATTCATGCAACTTATAAATCCATTTCGCAAAGGAAAAAAGAATAAGAGCAACGAAAAGCTTCTCTAAACGTCGTTCAGCATACAAAATAATAATTACAAAGCATTATCGAACAATACCTTATCCTTTTAGCATAATGGCATCAAATAGGATCGACGACATGTTCACGAAGAAAAGAAAGGCTGAGGAACGAAAACTCATAGAAGAAATCCGCTACAAACGCTCATGTATCAGACTAGCTGCAACGTTCCCAGCTGAAGAAGAAATTCAGAAGAAGATTCGTAATTTTTTTAAAAATTATTGTAATGCTAACTCGGTCAAATAACCTCTCCGATATGTTTACTAAAACCCGAGGAAAAAGACCTCAACATTTCGCAAGGGTGGAGGCAACGCTCTACAAGTGTCGCTTAGAGCAGGTTCATCAAGCGGCCAATATTACGATGGAAAGAATCGGCGCCGCTGCCCAAGGACTATCGCTGACGTACGATTTGTACGGACTGCTTGTGATGGCAGACAATAACTTGGCAAACTCGAGATACGAGTTTTTCAATGACACGGAGGAAGGAGTCACACATTGGAACCTAGCTTTACCGCCGACTTCATAGGCAGAGAGGTCGAGTTCATCAAGGAATTTCGAAGTCAAGTGGAAACCGAAATCAGAGAAGCTGAGCTTCAAGAGCAAAGAGAGAACCACATCAACGCCTTCGTCCAGACCAAAGAAGAAATAGAGCATCTCCATTGCGAATTTAAACAGTATTATACGGAAATTAAGGGACATACCCGTAGCCTGAGCGAAAACGTTCATAGCATCAAGGAAGAACTTCGTCGAGATTTCAAACAAGGCTTTGCCGAAATCGATAAACGGATTACTAATCAGAACGAAAACACTCATAGCATCAAAGAGGAACTTCGCCGTGACTTCAAACAATACTTCGCCGAACTCAATAAAAGGATTACTAACCAGAAGGAAAATATCAAAAGCATGCGGGAAAATCTCCACCGCGAGTTTGGACAATGCCGTAAAGAAATAGAGGAGCAGATTCGTGACCAAAGCGATAGCATAAAGGGAATCATCGAACTGACCAAAAATTCGCTTGAGACACAGCTGGCAACTCTTCCCTCTTACGCACCGAAAACAGATCAAGAGCCAACCATGCCGAAAGAAATGGCATCGGAAAGGACAACAACCAAAAACTGGACAGAAGACCCTACTTCGAAACATCAAGAACCTGTAGGACAAAGGAATGTCAGAGAGGAGGAAGTTGAAGAAGACCTCTTAGATCTATATGACGATTACGAATGTAAGGAGCAGAAGGATACAAGCGAAGGGGCTTCAACTTATACCAGAGAAAGCATTCGACAAAGAAAAGAGCATGCAGAGAAGGAGCGGAGCGAGCAACTAGATGAACGAAAAGCCAGAATCGAGGAGTTCCTCAGATACAATAGGGAAGTACCAGAAAGGAAAATTAGACGACTCAACTACATGAGATCAGAAGAACGCTTCTTAACATGCTCATTCTGTTTGGCCAGAGGAGAACATTACTCAGACAGCTGTCCAGAGTATGCAACTGTGGATACGAGATCGAGAAGAGCACGCTGTGTCCTATGTCTCGACAGCCGTCATGACACGGAACATTGCTGGAGCAAGGGCAAGGCACGCATGTATTGCGGCAGTACGCACCATAACAAGGCCTTGTGTGCCCTGCCAGAGACGATAAACAAGCGCCGTAAAGAGCTGGAAAAGGTGAGGGAAGAGCTGCAGACGCTCAGGAACCACCAAAACCGTCAACCAGGGCCCTCGAATTCACAACCCTGGGGGGAGTGTCACAAACGTGACCATAGATCATAAAAATGAAGAAGTAAGAAAAATATGTTTACGCTCGGTGGGTATGCTCAAACAAAGAGCATTTGAATAACAGACAATGAATGAGAGTTGCACTCTCGCGCAGCAGGCGCATCTGGTGTGCAAAAACTATTCGAGCACAATCAGATTGGGAGAGCAACACAGCGCCGAGGGCAGACAAAGAGGTTGGACCGTATATAAGCAGTCCAACTGTGTTTATTGCTCAGAGCATAGTCGAGCATTCGCCTAAAGCATCTCCTTTTCTCTTGCCTCCCTCCCACGTGTGCTTACATATTTTTACCTCCCTTTTTGTGATGCTTGCATTTCTGTTTATGCATTTCTGTGTGTGCATTATTATATCACGCCTGTTACTTTACATTTGTCATGTAACGTGTCTTATATAATAACATAACATGCCTCTGATATTGGTGTATATTGTACGTGATAAATAAAGGTTTAATTACCCAAGTTTGAGGCTTGTTCACGTGGCATCTAACGAACAACTGAACCACCGCTGACTCAGAAACCGCCTTAGTGCAAACCAAGCCTTTCATCCCTCCGGGGTCGATAAATTGGTAGCAGACTTGTCTGGGAGGATAAAAACACTGACTTGATCATCGGCTGGCCCCCGCAAGTCATTGTATAGGCCAACACGCGTTCCAAAACCTCAACGATTACGAATTCCAGTAAATCCTACTTAGATTGATACGCGTTGGCGCATCCTACTTAGATTGATACGCCAGTGACTTTATCCTTTTCATCCGTTTAATGTTTTAACATGAAGAGACGTGGACGAAATCATCGTGCTGATAAAGATAGCGTTCCATGTCAGATTATATAAACAGCTTTCTACTATTTAAGCAGCCGTTTGTACGCGTGTTTCCACTTCCGGAGTCGTAGAGGTGAAAAGCAACGCGGAAAGTGAATACGATTAAGAAACGTTTGCAACGTCTCATTTATCTTTTTCGGCATTTACACGAACTTATACATACGCGATACGTCTACACCACGACACAGGAATTCGACTACATTCAAACGAAGTTCCACCGGCGTTGGATTGGTGCGCCGGCGCAGCAGTCCGACGATACATATGCGATACGTCTACACCACGACACAGGAATTCGACCCCGTAGGGATTCGCCTCACCGCATTTTATTGCAATACGACGGCGGCGCACAAACTCGACGCCGGTGGACCCGTCGCACTCCCTTTTTCGAATTTCGTGACTGACACACACATACACGCATACGTGACAGAATAAGCCCGTTATTATGTAGCATGACAAGCAAGACAAGCTTTATCTAGATCCTCAAACAAAACCTACAACTTTCCTTTTTGTTCGATTCTAAAAGCGCGTCGTGAGAGCACCAGACGCAGAGTAATGGACGGAGAGGGTGGTGTGAGGAGGCGTCAGCGAGAAGTACCACAAAAGGAGCAACCAGGCTACTGTAGCGATTATGACTCTGTCAGGGGACGCGCGGTGCAATTATAGACGCTCATTAGCCTCCTGGATATACGACGGCACATCCTGCGGGTACCTCTTGGGCGTTCTCAAACAGGAAATTGCCCGATAGGTTCGGTTCGGTCAAGTTGGACAGCCCCAAGTTCTCGCTCCATACCCTGGGAAAATGCTTCCCGCAAAAGACGATCTTCGACTTCATTCCGTGAACGGTAGCGGTTCCAAGCCCATATAACTTTAAGACGAAATGGTGGAGTTGCGAGTTGATCTTCATGTTCTCGATGAGTTCCTCCATCTCAAATCACTCCAGCCTAGCCCATGACAAACTTGTCAAAGTTGTGGTATATAGGGAATGCTTTCTGCATGACTCCTTGTTCGCAGTCCGCAGGTAGCGTTGGTTTCGCGGGTTGTTAGCAACTTCAACGGTGAGAATCTCCCCGTTGGTCCATTAGAATTCAGAAAGACAGCATGGATTCGTTCAATCGATAGTTCTTGCAGTTTCAGAAAATGTTTGCCACTGGCAAGGACAACGCAAAGTAGTCTAGTTACATCATCTTTCACGATACTCTGCTTCTTTCGCCTTTACTTTTTACCTTGAAAGTCAGATTTCGTTTGATTCATGACATTTCTATCATTTCGGATAACCTTCTTCGTTGTCTATGAGGTTCACTTTGTGCCATCAATTATTACCACCAGAAGGAAACGTTGATCACATGTGCAGTGGCAATTCGATAAGAAGAAGGACTCACTGGTATGAAAGATTAGGCCAGAATTAGATTATTTTATATGCTCGTTGAATGTTTGCATTCACATTCCTACATTGTGGTTTTTTTTCCTAGATGTACATTATGTCCTCTAATGCATGCGATATTTCAACTTCACCGTTTTAAGACAGGATCCCTCTTCTCTCTCCTACTTTGTCGAAATGAGATTCAGTAGTGAGCTGCTACAGAACAAATCATGTAGTCTCACAAGTCTTTTGTTGATTTCATGTTCAACTCCGTTTGTGACGGAACCGTTCGAACCCCCGGTAAAACCAAAATCTCCGAAACACTAAAAAAAAACAGAGAACACGTCACTATCCTCTTGTCTACAACATCACCTTCTCCGACTAGTTATTGGTAGCCTTAATATTTGATGTTGAGAGAACACGCCTGAAAAAGGAAGTATTTTTTCCACCTAGCTTGTGAAAAATAGAACATCTCAGAACAGTAGGAACTAGGTTCTGGAAAGAGAAAATCCCTCCCTACGATATACCTGACAACGAATTGCTTTTTATCAACGACGAGCTGAGTTAGTAGACAGAGGCGCAAACACCAGGCTTGCCGCGTTTTTTGGAATTGCTACCAAAGCAAGTAAACAATGTATGCTAACAAATTATCTAATAGAAAGAGAGGAGAAGTTCATAAGTTATCATCAAAAAATCGAAAAAGTTATACATTACTAACTAGATATAGAAATTGCGGTAAATCGATGGTGGGGCCGCGTGTACAGGTCCGACTCTGTTTTTTACCTGCACTTACGAGCTATATAACCCACACGGTTATATGGCGAAAGTTTCCCAAATATTGAAAGAAAAGGCAACAAACATCCGTCTCATAAATCAGAACTGCCCCTCGCTGTCAAGTGAGTAGCCGCTATGCCCAGAGTACTGGGTACTACGTGCCCCGTCTGTTGCATAGCAGGAAACACACATAAGAAATCGCCCTATCATCAGTATCGGAACAATACTATCTACCGCGCCGATGCTGAGTAAAGAGGAAACGAGGCTGCGCGGTAGCTGTGAGGAACGAATACAATAAACTGATGGAGGAATTTGGATTAAGACCACCAACACTCGACGTTCTGATTTACTTGTGTCGACCATGTGAAAATCCAGAACTGTACGGGACGCTGCATTCGATTCCGGCTACCGACCAGTTTCTCTCAATATTATTAAGTTTGGGATACTCATGATGTTTGAATGACCGTGGGAATTCACATATCGAATGGACGAATTTGTACTTCATATTGTAGAATGGTTGTTCGAAGCTACGTTCTCACGTCCGACAAAAAATCGAAATTGAAAAAAGTGGAAATAAGTTTCCCCATTGTAAAAAAAAAACAGTGCTACTTCTTTAAAAAAAATCATTGGTATATTTCGACAAATTCTATGTAAACCTCAGAGAAAAGAATTTCTGCTTTGTAGGTGATCTTTCTCTCGAAATCTAGATGTCAAGTTTGCATTTATTCTTATTTAAATTTAAAAAAAACTAAAAAAGGCCAAACATTTACGACATTAAATT
Source organism: Necator americanus (assembly GCF_031761385.1). Lineage (NCBI taxonomy): Eukaryota > Metazoa > Nematoda > Chromadorea > Rhabditida > Ancylostomatidae > Necator > Necator americanus. The sequence continues at coordinate 16,521,032 of NC_087376.1, forward strand.
TAACGCGGAACAGTTTTGCATGTTCACACAGAAGGATCTTTTTTGCCTGACAATCTTTTGTTTTTTTTGCGAAGTGTTGATTTAGCTTTATTTGAAACCAACTTTGTCAGAATTCTACATTTATCTAAAAATGCAGATCTTTTTTGATCAGAAATATTTTTGGATCTCTTCTCTAGTAACTGACATAATTGACCCTGTTCCGTGAACGCTTCTATCACGACGCTTTTCTTTTAATTGGAATGTTGCTTGCTGCTTGTCGCTTAAAGATGCTGTTTTCGACAGAAACCTATTCCTCGATGATTTATGCGAAAAAAAGTATTTCGAAGTCAAGCACGTACGCCGCTTTCCCCTTTGGAGAAAAATCCTCATTACACAGCAATTAAATTTTTGCCAAGTAGGCATACCATCGTGTTGTACTACACAGAAAAACATCTAGAGATATTTTCGAGACAAAAAGATATCTAGAGATAGTGGTAGAAATCTGGCAAAATTGTTCTCATATAAAGTTAAATTACGACATTAAATTTAACGCGGAACAGTTTTGCATGTTCACACAGAAGGATCTTTTTTGCCTGACAAATCTGACAGTAGCCTTTTGAGCTCTTTTTAAAAGTCAAATGGGGAAAACAGGAAACCTCACCATTTTAGTCCATACGGATGCCAATTAGTTTCGTTTGAAGTATTTTATAGAAGACAATGTTCTCTATGAGATTTTGCTACATTCCAAGGATTTAACATCTTTTCAAAATCTAAACGAAAAACAAAACAAACTAAAGAAAACCGAATGAAACTCTCGAAAAAACTGACAAAATTGTGTTTCACCTTGATTTGAAAAATTCAAAAATAAAAGGTCCCCAGAAACTGAGATTCAACCATTTACAAAATGCGAAATTCTTCCCCAAGATACTTTCAAGATACCGCCTTCCTCACTGCAAAATTTGAGATTTTTCGCTCTACTGGTATCCCTGAAATATAGGTGGGGAAATTGGAAATATCACGTTTTTCGGATTTCCCCGTCTACATTTTAGGAGAACAAAACCGCCTTCAATTTTACTTTTTGCACAAGAAGATTATGACTTAGACCTATGTTTATTAACTCAACACACCTTTAATCAAAAGCTAGTCGGTATTAAGAGATTTTTTCAAAAATTTTCTAATTTTACCAGAATTTTCATATGTGTCCTTCCTCGTGCAGGAATATATAAACTAATCCCTTTCCTATGAAATATAGTTTCAATATCTTCCTCATTATGCTTTCTGAACGGAACTGTAGACGTTCTATTAAACTTAACAACATTCACATCACTGGAGCGCTTTTACCATTGTCAATGGCAAGTAGTAAACCCAACTTCAAACAGAAACAAAATATTACTGTACGAGCCACATGCGCTGTACGGTTCATAGGTACTCTTCCCCATTTCGTAACTGCTGTCTACTTCTGAGGAGTTTTAAGAACCTTCGGTCGTCCGTTAGCACTGTCGAAAAGTAAAATTAATGTAAACAATAGTAAATAAGGTGACGTTGGATGAATCAAATTGGATAGGACCCTTCGGTGCATACTGTCACCGTCAAGCATCAGAATTACGTGTAAACACTCAGCAAAAAATAACGTCTTTCATGCAGTCCTTAGTGTTTCAATTCGTTTTGGGTCCAAAGTGATAGTCGACTCGTAGATCCAAATTTTAAAGAAAATGTATATTTGCCTCCACAACGGTTTACTGCCTCATAGCGGCGTGGAGGTGACACTGGGCATCGAACTACGATGCACAGCGGAGGTTCATCCTCCGGCAGGATCTCCCAAGCTGAGAAGGAGTTTGACACATCCGACATTCCGACTTCTCGGAATAGGAAACCTAGCTTAGAGTAAACCACTCCTAAGATTCACCACTGTCTTGGCAAAATGTCGCAAGGTGACTCCCTGATCCATATAGGTTGGGCGACGACCTGTCGTGAAAGCTAAGCTCGCCGTGGCATGGCTGCTTAGTCTGGGGAAGTCTTTTTGCCACTCCAGCATATACACTGCCTCAGTACACTGCACACTGGGCCCTGCCGTCTCAGACGTCGGACGGTATGGCGATAAATTTACGAAACTTGCATACTTTATATTTCCACTCATCTTTTAGAACGAATGGGTGAGCACCAAACAGTAGCCCGAATGTCCGGAATTGCCTGCACATTCAGAGAAGTAAGTATACGGATCTTTGAAAGACTTGTATATAGTGTGGGTATCGCTGTTTCAGACCAACCTAATAGTGATTGAAGAAGAGAGCTTTTTCCGTGCCCAACACGTCCTACAACGGTGACGAGTTGCCCTTTTTTGACGCTAAAACTGATATTTTGCAGAGTCGCTTGTGCTTCACTTTTATCCCAAGCCAAGGTGGAGTTGGAAACCTTGATAACTTCATTATCTAAATAAGAAAGAAATACTTCACAGAGATCAGTAGTAATAACAACACAGTCACTACCCACTGTCTCTGGCTATGTGATCCACACAGATTGGTGACAATTCCTCAGATGTAAGAAATTCTTTGAGGCGACGATTCGATACTACAACCTATAAACACAACAGCTAAGAAACGCTGCTTTCTCCTGTTTGAATAAAAGAAAATATCACCTGAACTGTCTGCGTGATAATTTCCGCAACTTGCGACATTGGAGTTCGTAACTGGTTGAATAATGTGAGGGATACAAAAGCAATTTCAGGGGTCAGGATGTTTTTTGGATCAAGAACAATAAACGTAGCAAACGTAGATAAGGCAACCTTAGAAAACCCTACTTATTACGGCGATCTGAGAGGTATATAAAAACGAAGTCTACCAAGAACGGAGAGGCGGAATTAAACATGTCTGAAAGTGTTCGAAGTAGTGCAGCTTTACGGATCAGAGACAGCTCTTTCTCACGCAAGTCACTGATAACCTTTTCCATTGGTTCTTCCCAGGCATACAGTTTTATAACCTGCAGTGTACTATCGATGCAATCGCATTAGAACTGAAATGTCTTTGATATACCTTGATACCATTCAAAACTTCGTTGACCATCTTCGTACGCTCGTCCTTGTAACGCATCTGTTGGACCTTAACCATAACGACCTCTAGAAATATTCATCGTTTACGGGCGTATTGAGAAATAAACTGACTTGACACTTCCGTATAAGCATAGTGATGAAGAAGTTGATAGGAAATAGCATCATCATTACAGTCACACCGCTCAACACAGAGATCCCTACTTGATGCCAAAGAAAGAATAGTGCAAGGCCAATCTTTAATTATATTAGTTTTATGAAGAAAAAAAAACAGTAAATACGTACACAGATGAAGTAACACAGATCAGCTTCATCTACCCACTTGGAGGGGGTTGCTCCAGTATTGCATAGTCTGCGGCGAAATTTGTTGGAATCGATCAATATCAATGGACATGAGATTTACTATCTCGCCCACAGTTTTTGTACGGCGTGCTGCGTTTGAAAGGCGGAGAGTCTAAAATCTTATGAAGGAAATATGTCATACCAGAGAGTATCGATATCTTCACCTTTCTGTAGACGGCGGATGTCAGACATGTTTGTACTCTTGTTCCAACTCTATACATCAGATAATAGTAATGCGACAGACTTAGCGACGACAGCTCGGAAATAGTGAACATGGAAATCGCTAGAAGAATTCCTTCCCATAGTGGTCTTTGTGGATCCTCAGTGAATCGAATCAAAGATCTCAATTATTCTTAGTTAGTAAAAAAAATTCAATCCCGAGAAGCAATTGATAATCTGTCCCAGCATAACGTTCAGTTGTTGACGTACTTCAATAGTAAAGGATTACAAAACTGCAAGAGATCTGAAGCTGCCTTTGTGAGCATTGCTGTAATTATGTCCCATTTAAGGAGCATGAACAGACAAACTACGATCGAAGGCGGCTTCGCAGGAAATATCGATCTCGACATGGGATTGTCCCCGCACTGAAAAAGAAGAAAAAACGGAAAAACGAAAGGAAACACAAGGTGTTATGAAAGGTACCTACATCGCGAGAGAGAATCTCCCCATCAACGTTAAAAATAAGAGGAGTATTCTGCATTGTATGGGAATCCGAATATATACGACTGGCCTGATTACATGAAGCAATCCGAGAACGGCGATTGTTGTACTCTGAACAATACGATGCACCAGATTAATCCTTGTTCCAAACCCCTACAAATCAAAGTTGGGATAGTTCTATCAACTGATCCAAGATGCATTGGAGTAATGAAGAAAAACCAGCATCAACTGACAGAAGCTCATGCGAACTCACAAGATGACAACTTCTCCGCAACTATGTAAGAAATGGAGTATCATCTAGCGCATCCCTCATTCTTTTCCTGCGAACTAATTCAAGACAATGGAGTCCGTCGTGGTTCTAACATACAGGAACCGATAATTGTTGTTCGGAAAGCGCATAGGGAACTACACGTTGCTATATTTCTAGATTAATGAGAGATGAGAGTAAAGGAGATCGAAGAAGTGGCAACTGCTGGACGAGGTTAACGTCTCAAATTCAGTACAGAGACATGGTTACTTATGCACTTGTACTGAACAACATATGCACCAGTGTCTAAAGCGTGCGGGTCAGAAGGTACCCGTGAAAATCGGCTCATCGCTGCTGACCTGGGTTAAGCGCCGCGTGACTCTGCGTAATTACGGCTGTCGCTTTACCAGCTAGCCAGTCTCCACGGCTGCTTTGGATAAACTAGGCTCCGGCTTCCTACTTTCCTACAAGGCGCGAAGTGAAAAGTGGGTTGACGCAACAAGTCCTACAGAATATGTTAAGCTGAGCGCCATTATCGGGAATTTAGAAGTAAATCCTTCTATCCAAGTAAAAGATAGATCATCAGAGGCATATCAAAAACAGATATGTTGAGGGATAGGAGTGACATGCGTGGCGTACATTGAACTCACTTGAGGAACACACCAAGTAAATATAATAACCAAAACATAGGAGAAGGGAGAAGAATAACATGCATATGTTTTCGCACATCCCATGATTTCACGCATTTCACGCCATATCTTGTTATATGTTCGTTACTATGTTTTTTTTTTTTTTTTTTTTAACGAGTACATGTTCAACTTTCAACTGTAACAACTATGTGCACAGCAACTTCTTGTCAAAAATTTGCAGATAAAGGATAAAGTTTCTGGCGTTAATCAATCCGCTTGGGATGCGCCACCACGTTCACTTCAATTCGGTACCGTTTGAGATTTACGAACGTGTAACTGGTCTATACAATGACTTGCGGGGGCCAGCCGATGTGCCAAGTCAGTGCTTTTATCCTCCCCTACAAGACTGGTACCAATTTATCGACCCCGTAGGGATGAAAGGCTTGGTGAGCACTCGGGCGGATTCAAACCTTGGATCGATCGTGCAGGAAGCGGAATCTCTAGCCGGAAACCCGCTACACTACATCCGCCCCTGCAAAATTTGCAGATATGTCAGGTAATCACCGTCTACGTCTTCACAAGACTCAAATGATTTGAATCAAAGAATCAAATAAAAAAATTACTGATCAGTCCTTCATACTTTATATATATATATATATATATATATTCTTTAATTTCCTTTCTACTTCCTACCTTCTTATCGCTCCATTTCCATCTCTTCTCTGAATAAGATCAATATGACATGTTAGGTGTGTCAGTAGCGAACAGAAACTTCTATATCTTTGAGATACGCCTTTACGTACAATGCGTGTCTGCGAGGCATTAGTAATGCCTTGTTAGCCGTTGGATGCCAGTTTTACTTAGCTAGATGTGCAAAAAGAAATGTTGGAACGCATGTTGGCCTATACAATGACTTGCAGGGGCCAGCCGATGATCAGGTCAGCGTTTTTGTCCTTCCAGACAAGTCTGGTACCAATCTGTCGACCCCGGAGGGATGAAAGGCTTCGTCGGCAGTAAAGCAGTTTGGAACCATCGACCGTGTGGATACGGCGGACCTCCAACCGACTGCGCCACACCGGCCCTAGAGTAAACACTCCCACTCATTTCAGAAACACATTTCTAAACGGCATTTTACTTATAAAAACTTCTTGAACAAATACACTTTATCTGAGGTTTCAAACAGCTTCTGTGACCATGACCCGGTAAAAACTGCGGGCGCTGCGAAAAAAAAAACCCATCGTAAGAACATGCCAAATGGGCGAAATCAGCCGTGTGGGAAGCGTCAGTGAGACGTACTACAAGAAGAGCGACCAGGCTCCTGTGGCGATCATGGCACTGGAAAGTCTCCTGTTGACCGTTCATCGTGTATAAATGAGTTATCTATTGGGGAGCATTCAACATTAGCTTGGTTCCATTAGGTGATGTCATGTACAATCCAGAGGGAACTCTAAACGCTGCTTATACAAGAACGACGTTTCGAAAAGAGGTGGGACTGAAAACGAGACTCAGAAACAATCTCTCACAAAACTAACCACTGCACCACATCGTCAACGCACCATTGCGAACTGTCGATATTGTCCCGCTGGCAACATCAAAAACTCGGTGCTTCGTTGAGGCACCTGTCAAAGTCCATCCTCTCCGCTCCCCTTTTCGACGGATATCGCAGAAGCAATCATACTTTCAACAACAAAATCCTAATTTGAGCCTAAGTGAATGAGAATATGAATCAGGCTGATCACCTTTTTTAAGCCAACATTAGTGAGTAAAAATCCTCTATACGTAAGACTTTTAAATGTATAGTTGAAGCGCGGTGCAGTCGCGTAAGCGGCTGCACTCGAAGCAGCACTGTGAACGTATCGATTAGGATCAACGTGGGAACGCGAACTGCAGCGACGAGTGGTGCATCCAAGACTTCCACGTCAATCCTAACCGCTGCCCTCCACCGCACCGCTCAAACTGCACCATGTTTCATGTCGCTTTGACCCGACCATAGAAAATAGCATATGCATCAGAAATGGTACTCTCTTCAGATCAAACCTCGGCACGCCTTGAGGTGCTGCAATGCAGGGCAAAGTTTTTGCTAAAACGACTAATACACGAACTCCCATCACTCCGTAATATTTTACTACCGTACTGGAGTGGGAATCCTTTTCAGCTCATTTACACAGCAGTAGAAATAAGTACTGTACCTTTTTTTTGCAGGAAACTTCAATTATTAACCGAACAGATGACAGCTAACTGAGCAGAGCTGTCATTTCAACTCGCCATAATGAACCTTGATACATCAAATTCGCTCTAATCAGGTCAACGTTTAGTTTTCACACTAGCAGGAAACGTTCTAAGCATCGTCCTCATGATAATGAGTTATTTACTAAAGATGCAGTGAATCTGGTGAAAGAAAAGATAAGCAAGGAGCCAAAGATTTTACAAACAAAAAACGGACAAGTGTGTTATGACGCTGTGTTCACCTACCGTTGACGGTGAAAAATTTCCGTAAGTTTGTGTAAAAAAGGAGTCGCGAAAAAGAACGTTATCAGAACAATAACAGCAATGAAGCAGGATGCTTTCCAAAGTCAAAATGTATCATAAGAGATCCTAGAAGTCTGTCGACTCTCTCATGCAGACGCATGGCCGGCAGAACTAAAGAGAGATTGAAAAAAATATCGAATTTTACGGATTTGATATCTTCAAGTGAACGGAATATTCATGAACAATGGGATCTTCATAAACTACTGCCGTAATTCTGTTAAATTTTGGCTTTTGTAAATGATTCGTTATATTCTGTTCTGGACTACACAGAATCAAACTAAAGATGAATAACAGTTTTATGCAATATTCAAAATCACAAAAGACGAGGCTCTTCTCAATTTAACTTCTCTGGTGGCAACTGACGACTGCTTTAGATTACAAAATCTCAGCCCTCATTTCTTGGAGTATGTGTTGGTAAGGAAAGAATTGTATGATTCCTTCTTTATGCACTATTAATAGATCGATAAGGCTAGTGCTTCAGAGTAGAGGTGATTCAGTGGAAGTAATAGTGAAGTTCACTGGCAAATGAATGTGCGTTTGCTCACTAGGAGCCACAGAAAACATCAGAAAACAGAAAACATATTGATATCTGCAGTTGTATATAGAGAGAGTACGTTTAGCGTAATAGATGTTGATCTGATATAATACACCGTTCCACCCATTTACTCAACAATTTTCCAACAACTGGAAATCTTCGAAGAGCTGTTTTGTAGCGAGAGAAACGAGCTAGATCTGTAATTAAACGGGATGATTTCGCTGACTCGTTTGTGGTTCTAACATTCACATGTTGATTGTCTTCTATGTCTTCGTAAGACTGATCTTAGGCGAGGTTATCTACGGATCGAATGAGCCAAGTTTGCAGGTCGCGCCCTAACCATCTGGGTCCTCTCACCCAGTCATGCTCACTAATGAGGCGCATCGAGTTCCAACATCTGCAAAACTATGATGTGTTGGAACATGAAATAGATGTACCGGAATTGATTTGAATTCGATTTGAGTCTTCAATCTCCACTGAAGCACTATTTCGCTATCACTGGCGACATTTACGCAAATGATTTCAATGTTTATTAAATCAAGAATGGTTTTTTCCATTCTCAGTCCTATTATTATAGCCAACAATTCCAAGCGTGGGATAGTCTGCTGGATCTTTTTTGGTGTTAGCTTGCTCTTTCCACTAATCAATGGAGTGATCTCATTAGTGTTTTCGCACCCCAGATATGCACATTTCGATATTGCCATTTTGCTAGCGTCACAAAACACCCATAAGGAAATTCTTGGGGTGTGAGACGTGAGGGAACGTAACAAAGATCGACCGACCCTGACACATGCACTGTTTATCTCTTGCATTACAGAATTCCATTTAATACAGAGCTATTGCGGAACGTATTGTTTCCATTTTATCCCTGTATCATAAATTTCTCTCATTAGAGACGTCAGTTTGCTGATCAGTAGGCTTGCAAGGCCTATAGGGTCATAAATCGAATATCTGGCTTGCAATATCACGTTTGGTTAGTTTTTCTATTGTGGAATTGTTACTTTCATCACAAATTCGTGTGATTTGGTGTCATATTTGACGCCAAGAAGTTTTATGTTGCCTGTCGGCGCTCTATCCTCTTCTGGCATAGCTGTGTTAACTTCAACTGAGTTTGAAATATATTATCGTAAATTCATGCCGGTATATTGCCCACATTAATAATTTTTAAGTGTAATACTCCGCTCTCCAATAAGAGCGGAGTATTCTTATCGTTTAAATATGCCAAAATAGCCACGTTAAGAATACTTAGTACCGACGTGTTTCCGAAGGGCAAACGAATGAATCTGTACTCTGTTATTTTGTCTCAATTTGAAGACTTGTTTATGTTTTTCAACCATAAAAACCGAAACAAATCATTATGGTCTTCCACTAGACTCATTTGCGTGAAAGCCGCTTCAATATCGCATAGAGGAATAATTTTTCTGGTTCTGCTTGCAAATAGAACATCATGAATTCTGTTCACGAAGGGTTTTTCTGTGTAGATCACATCATTCAGCGAAAGCTGTCCGACTCTCTTAGAGGAAGCGTCAAACACTATCCTGTTTTGGTTGGTTTTGCCTTTTCTGGCTTCCAAACTCCGAAATGTGGCATGTAGTAAAAGCCAGCCAAATTTTGATTTTGTCCGTGGACTAATTCGAGAACTCCGTTTTGAATATAATCGTTCATTATTTTGTTATACCAATCACGTTGGTGGCTATTATTTGATAGCTGTCTTTGTAACGAAATCAATCGACGGTACGCTATTCCGTAATTATCCGCTAAGTCGATGACATTATCTTTCAAGGGAAAGAGTGCGGTTACATCGCCATTTTCAAACAATATTGATTTCGAATGGGTTTTGAAGTACTCGAATGTGTTTTCGTTCTTAGCACATTCTTCTGATGATAGTCTCAAACCATCTAGTTCGAATAACTTCTGTAGAATCTTTGATTCATTCTATTGTTGAACGAGGCTGAGGTCACGTCTTACCGTTGTCGCTTCTTCCTGTGAATTTATTGACTCCCTGCCGTGTATCATCGGTCCGAATACCGTACGCACAATGCGTAATCCAGACGGCAAAGTTATAGTATCAACTGTATTTACGAGGTCGTAGGTATTTACGAGGTGGAGGAGCTATCTACACCGACCAATATTTGCGGGTTTGATGTTCACCGCGAACACTCGGGTTGTTTATACAAATCTCTTTGTCTTTGAGGTATTGTTTATCTGCATCATTGAGACGTACAGAAGAAAACCATTAGTGATAATTGGCTTGTTTTGAATCGTCATATGGATCTCCTTGCCAAAGGCATTACTGATTCTGGTACTTTTCGGTATGTCCACCTATACCTGACATTGTGCAGATTTCAGTTTTTTGAGTTGGAAGACCAAATTCCTTTGCGTTCTGCTCTCTAATGATGGTTTTTTGGGCTCCAGTGTCAACGAAAAACAAGAGTTTTCCAAACTGTCTGATGTTATTATTCCAGACATTTCCTTCGGCAGTCATCAGGACAACCTGTTCTTTTCTTTCGTCATTGTCAAGGGAACCTTCAGCTGTGTGGTTAGTACCGTGATCAGCTGTATGAGGATTTGTCTGCTCATTGTTGCAGACACTACCATTATTGCGGACATTTAAGGTAATTCGGTTTCTGACAGTCATAACTGCTCTGTTCTTCTGTGATTTTGCAGCAACGTCTGACCATTATTTCGCCGGGGGGGAGAGAAAAACCCCCCCAACCCCCCCCCCCCCCCCCCCCCCCCCCCCCTGCGGCGCGCCCCTCCGCGTAATCACATCTGTCACTCCTTCAGCTGGACATCCTCCACGACCGCCTGAGATCATCTAGTCGCTCCCTTATTGCCATCTAAACAGTGGAACATGGACACTGGAATTAAGAAGAGGAGTGTAGAACGAATTGGCGCAACAAGTTCTGGTGCATGAAAGTAGTAAATTGAGCGCATATGATCGGGATTTGAGGAGAAGAACCAAATTCTTTTATCCAACTAAAAGATATATTATGAAAGACATATCATAGAGTATCAAAGAGTCAAAGATATGATGATTGATAAGAGTGATATGCGTGTTCTACATTGACCTCACTTGAGCAATTTCACACAAATAAAGATTATCTCAAAAAGATGCTACAGGCGAGAGAATAAGAAGAATAAAGGAAAAAATGAATATATTTTTATACACCACATAATTTCACACATTTCACGTCCAAACTGTTCCATATAAACCCGCAAAGTATGTGTTTGTTACGATGTCATTCAACGAATTCATCTTCAACTTTTGACTGCAGCAACTATACGCCTAGCTACTTTATTTCCTTATTACTTTGTACCTTACTTTTTACTTTTTTTCAACGTTTTATCGCTTCATTTGTATTTATTCTCTACACACAATCAATATGACAGGTTAGGTGTATTATTACTTTGTATTTTTCTTTTTCCTTTATTTATTGTTTGTGTGGGGGGGTTTTTTCGCGCCTTTTTTGTTTTTTGTTCCCCCTTTTACTCAGCTTGATAAGCAAAAATAAATTCCTAGAAAGCGAAAAAAAGGTTAAAAAATAGCATTACACCGATCAGGGGAAATCTTTGAAGCATCTTTTGCATTCCAAGAGATGGATGATTAATTTCCATCTAACAAGTCAAAACAGGATATTTTCATTTTCACTCGCATTTTCAAACTGCATACATACAAACTCATTTATATTAACTTAGAAGCACACTTTATGTAGACCTTCAAACAACATCTAATGCCAGGTACTTTCCTTTACTTTCAGGGGGGGGGTTGGGGGGGGGGGGGGGGGGGGGGGGGGTTTTTTAAAAGAAGAAAAAAAAAAGGATTTTTGGGCCTAAAAATGTTTTTATGATGTTTTGGGGAGCCCCGTTTTAATAAAATACACTTTTTTTTTTTTTGTATAGGGGGGGGGGATTATATGGGGGCCCTTTTTGCCGTCCCCCCTTTCGCCATATTTCGCCTTAATTTAATGTCAGTAATCGTTGGGCAGTTCGCTGATGTATGATTTGACTTGTAAAAAAAAAAAAAATTTTTTAATTTTTTGGGGTTTTTATTTTTTCCTTTTTTTTTTTTTTTTTTTTTTTGGTTTTCAAATTTGACACAACCAACACAACAAGAACGTTTTCAACGATAGTGTAAGGAAATTTCTCCAGAATTTTCCCTGTCCACATTGCATCCTGCATTTGTGGTATATTTTGGCCTTCAGAGACCATTTCATTCATGAGAATTCGAATTTTGTCGGATGTGTTCATAGAGATATCAGCATCATTCTTCGCTGCTACCAAATTAATCAATTTTTGCACCATTTTTGCTCTGTTAGTCGGTTTATTACCGTACTTCCTTTTCAAACCATTAATCATCCACTTTTGATTTTGTGGAATCAGTTGTATGCCTTTCATGGCTGTTTCTGCTCTCTCTTTGAGGCTATGTCTAAGTAACAGTATTTTCTCGACTGTACTCAAATCTTTACTTTGGTCAACGAGCGTTTCATATATTGCCCAAAACTATGGAAACTCCTCTTCGTCCACGTAGAATCGTGGCCATCTTAGTTGGTTTGGTTTGAGAGTACGACATGCAAAGTCTTCGTCGTCTTCTCTACTTCTTTCCGATATTGGATTGTCCTCTGAGAGCCAGATGGCGTCAATTTGTAAAGGAGAGCCTTCTTCGGTATCCTCAGAAGCAGATGACTGTTGCCGTCTGTTGATCTGCGTGATTTTCATTTATTCCGGCAAGTTTTTGTTTTTTGAGCTCCCTATGAGTCATTCCCATCTTCTGTAAGTTTTCCCATGTGATTCCGTGCTTCTGTGACTCTGGCACTTACTATATATGTCATTTCATTTGCCTTTGCAATCCTTTCATTGAATTGCGTGTCATTTTCAATTTCCTCAACTTCATTTGTGAGGTATTTTTATTTCCCTTAGATCTTGCCTCTTCATATTCTTTTTGCAATTCATCTATCAATGCCTGAAGAGCGTTTCTGCTCATTTTAATTGTCTCTATGCTTCCAGAGGGCAAATTTGCTGCACTGAGATATCCTTCATACTTTTTCTCATCTGTTCCTGATGATTTTATCTTTTCTGAGCAAGTACTGTACTTATCCAGTAGTGACTGGAGTGTTTTTGCACTCAGCAATATAGGCCTTGTGTAAAAAACAAGTATCATTATGATGCAGGAGAAATCGTAGCGACGATACGCTGTAGGCAGTGACCTTAGACTGCACAAAAGACGCCTAAGCAGCTATTAGTTTGCTTTTGCCAGCAAAGGGAGGGCTGGACCTTGCTTAAGCAATTTGCTGAACCTATGGATGGGCTAGACTTTGTTGATCCGTTTCAGGATATCGGCTTTTATCAAATTTAGTCGATGCACCAAAACGTGATGGTACGAAGGAATTGTATGATTCCTTCTCTATGCACTATTAATAGAGCGATAAGGCTAGTGCCTCAGAGTAGAGGTAGTTCAGTGGAAGTAATAATGATGTTTATTGAATAAACGAATGTGCGTGTGCTCACTAGGAGCCACAGAAAACAGGAATGCCCTTGTGGGGGGTCGTTAATAAAATAGGCCTCATGGGGCAGTCGGTAAATAAACAAACTTCGTGAGAATTAGAATTAAGGGAACTATTTTGTTCATGTTTTCTTTTCCCACCAAACATTACTTTGGAATGCAACAAATTGGTTAATTAATTCGAATTTGAGTGCTCATGGTTACGAGTGACTGTCTGATCGTCATCTTTACAGAAAACGACCGAGAACGTTGGGTCTGTTTCAGGAACTAGAGTGAATGAGGTACAACAAATTTGTCCCCAAGAAGTCACTGCTGCTACGGAAAAGGCTATGGATATGCGATATATTGAAAGTGAATTTTGGAAATTCTGTTACAGATGTGCTACTCCTGATCCACTGATGAGCGGGGCATATTTTGAGGATCTGCTGCGTAGAATACGAGTGTTTTTCGTTTTACCGCAGGCGTTAGTCACACAGATAAGCCAGAAATAAAAGTGATCGATCATGACACTCAAAAACGGGGAGTACACACAATCCTTCACTCGCATCCTACGCATTCATCCATCCGCAATCCTCAATAGAACAACCTTCATTCCATAGAACCCCGTTAATTTCAGGCACACGAATTTAACGTTTGTAGATTGGAGTAAATTGAACTTTACGGTGACTCAGCTGTAGACAATTGCGGTTAATGTTCAATCGCTGGGAGGGAAGAAAATTTTCAATTTTCTAGTGCCAAAGAGACAAAGAAGTTACACTGCTCGTCTCTAAGTCACGTAGTCGTAGATAGGTGGTAGTAAAATTCTATATGGAGCTGCGTGCACAGTTCTGATTGCTACCTGCTCCTGGTGGTCCTACTTTTACTAGACGCAATCAGGCATTCCACAACGGTTTACTGCCTCATAGGTGTGGAGGTCAGGGCGCTGAACTGCGATGCACAGCGGAGTTTCGTCCTCTGGCAAGGCCTCTCAAGCTGATAAAAAGTTCGGCACATCCGATTCCAAGAAGTCGGAATCCGACATTCCGGCTTCTCAGAATCGGAAGCCTAGCTAAGAGTAAACCACTGCTAAGATTCACCACCGTCTTGGCAAAATGTCGCAAGGTGACTCCGTGATCCATATAGGTTGGGCGATGACCTGCGGTGAAGGTTAAGTTCGCCATGAAAGGGCTTGTTAGCTTGGGGAAAAATCTTCTTGCCACTCCAGCACATACGCTGCATAGCATATTCACTGCCTCAGTACCCTGCGCACTAGGCCCTGCAGTCTCAGACGTCGGACGATGCGGCGGCCGGTGGGAGGCGATCAAATCTCAGGTTGCTCAAGACGCAGGACTCGCCATGGAGACTGTGTCAGACTGTGCACTGACAACGCGAGAACAGTGTCCACAGAAGCTGATCTACGTTTTACGTGATTGCTCTGTAGGATACCAAGTGCAGAAAGAGCGACGACAGATGAATGTCGGTACACTCGTCATTCATGGAGAGAAGGTTCCGTCGCGAAATGCAGGCGATGTTGGTTTTGTTGTGCACCCATCTGTCGTCCAACTTATCAATTCTCAAGAGACCCTGTCATTTCGTGTGGCCACTCTTCGCCTCCGCCCTCTGCACCAAAAACCGATTAGAATCATCAGCTGCTACTCACCAACATCCCAACATCAGCAGCTGATGAATCCGAAATGGACGCGTTTTATGAGAAGAGGAAGTGATCCGCAGGGAGAAGTCCTACAAATTCATCTTCGGTAACTTCAACGCAAAACTAGGAAAAGCACCAGAAAAGGAAAGACAAAGACCCCTAGTCACAAATTGAATGGAACATTGAGAAGGATCAAAACGTGGACTACTACCTGCTGTTCAGAGGACTGCGAGCCTGTGCCGAACGTAAAAAGTATTCACCAAGATCATTTTAGCGCGGATACCTAGAACGCTGGATGAAACCCAGAATCAACGACATTTCACATTCCATCGAAGGGTCAGCTGCATGGATCACATGCGGACCTTGTCGAGGGTCACAGAGGTTTGCCGGCAATGCAGCTTGCCCTTGTTCTAACCTTCGTCGACTAGGAAAAAACCTTCGACAGCGTAGAAACGAACGCAATACTGTCAGCGCTGGTCGATCACCGTGTAGACGCGTCATATGTGAGGTCATTAGCCAATTGCAGCTTTTCCACCGCCCTCTCAATACATCTGAAAGGGGTACAAAAAATAAATAAAAATAATATTCATGAAAAGGGGCATAGATGAAAGATTCCTCTTCAACCTCCGTTTTGCGGACGGCATCGTTCTCTTTCCGAGGCGTACTAATGAAGCAGAAACTCAAGGAATCGAGCGAAGCAGAGAAGAGAATAGGATTGCGAATGAGCCGACAGAAGACACAGTTCATGAAGAACGTCTACTTCGAAGACGGGTAGTACAACTTGACAGCTCCTAGGTCGTAAAAACTTCGCCATACGTCTACATTGGACTTCTATGAATGTGGAAAATGACTTGAAGGAAGAACTAAATAAAAGGATGACAGCAGCGTGAGCAACATTTGCATCCGTCAGGGAAGCTACGGACCAAGATCTCCGTGCCCATCTATTCGACTCCACAGTTCTTCAAGCGCTCTGCTACGCAACGGAGACATGGGTAGGCACCGCTGCCACGCCTAGGCAGCTACTCACTACCCACAGGGCCCTTGAGAGAAGTCTTCTGAAGTTTAACCGGCGCACAAAACATTTAGCCGACCTTCCTAGCTCCAACTTACGAGCAATGTCCTGTCTTTGTGTTCCAGCGGAATATATACCGAAAGCAAAGCATAGACGGGCCGGTCACATTATGAGAAGAATCAACGATTCATGAACTAAGAGAACACAAGAGTAGTATCCTGCGTTGGTGCGCCGATGCCAGAAAGCTATAAAATAGGGAGCGACGGGTCCACCGGTGTCGAAATGGCGCGCAATAAGTTCAGGTGCATGTCGCAAAAGGTGAACGAGACGTTGTAACCGTTTAATAGCCCTGGCCACAACATGCGTTGCTTTTCACTTCTATGGCTCCTCCGCTATAAAAGCTATAAAATGGGATGCGACGGGAGTGTCTTTTTCTTTGCACCTTTCCCACAGCTTGGTAACTTGCCTTCCTCAGAAAGTGGAAACACAAATGAAACAGGCTGCTTAAATAGTAGCCAACAGTTTACATAATCTGACGTGGGACGTTATCTTTATCAGTACGATGATGTTGTTCACGTCATTATATGTTAAAAATCATTCAGTGATAATGGTTTGGGAAAAACAAGAAGAAAATCCTAACTTCGATTAATACTTTCAAATTGTGTCTGTATTATATTGGTATCGAAAAAGCGTTTGAAGCTGCAATTTGAAAATTCTCGAAAGGTAGAACTGACGCGTTCAGAAAGAAAACTATAAAATCTTTCGCCTCTGCTTATAGTAAAAAAAGAAGAAAACGTTATTAGAAAAACAGAACTCTGGTTTTACAGAAAATGTCATTTACTATCAATTATTATTACTATCAATTTTTGATTAATTTTGATTAATTGATCAGTGGAGGCGCGCGAAGAGAACACCATAAAGAAATCTGAAGTCCGGCTTTGGCCGGACCTTTAGACCGGTATGTAATATAAAGATAACAAAATGAAAATAACAGCTAAAACTTCGCTTCTTACCGTTTAGTTTCTTTTCCCATAGTTTTGACCACCTTGGTACAAGAACAGTGGAGGAGTCATCATCATTCAAAGAATATAGGTCAGAAGGCTGAAAAACTTTCGTTGTTTCCTGTTGATTCCATAATAAAGAAACTTGCGTGTAAATAAACGAGTGAACTAAAGATGGGAAGATGAAATTAACAATAAAACCAAAAAAAAACAGTTTGTTAAGACCATGTAACCCTAGCAATATTCATTAACTTCACTATCGAAGAGGGAAAAGAACCATAGTAAACGCAATCACTCGTTCTCTGAATCTCATTAAATCGATCGTCAACACGTGTAATCCTTCCCTTCATTTCCTTCTGCATCAATCGAGATTTGGGCGGGAGTAGTGTAGCGGTTAGAGGTTCCACTTCCTGCACGATCGATCGGAGGCTCGAATCTTCTCTAGTGCTCGTCAACCCACGCAAGTCATTGTATAAGCCAGTTACACGTTCGTAGGCCTCAAACGATACCGAATTGAAGTGAACGTGGTGGCACATCCCAAGCAGATTGATTAACGCCAGAAGCTTTATCCTTTATCTTTTATCTATCGAGATCGAACCGCAACCAATTCGCGGAATCGATATGGTCGCTGCAAGACGTCTTCAATTGCCACGCCTCCCACCGTAACTCAGCTGTTGGCCCTTTGTGCGCAAAGAGGGTTTATTACGGGCTTATCTGTTCCTGACTTGAATTGACTGCATGAGAGGTTTGCTACGGATCCAAAGTTAACATATTAGTCACTATTCGCGGTAGCTGAAAGAAGATAAGCAACATTACTTTTTATAAGGGAATAACTGACACTTTCCTTCATAATTTCTCTGAAATAACGTCTAATTTTTCGACGAAAGATGCTACCAGATTTATTATACGATAACTCGGCATGTGCTTGTTCATTTAAAAAGAATCAGCAAGAATCAGCTTTCATGGAAATTTTAAATACCCATCTTTTTCACAGCAAATTTTTGCAAAGACTGAACAAGATCCGTGCTCAAGCAAAAAAAAAAAAAAAAAAAACAGGACTGCGTTTTGCACATGCCTGTGCTCAGAAACTACAAGAACTTATGCACTCGAGTTTTCATTTAAGACTTTTATTAGAATAATCTTTCCTAGTCTGATCATCATTACTGTAACTGACGAGCTACTACTGTACCTACTTAAAAAAACTTACGAAAGAATAAAGGATCAAGTACTTGATATTGCTTGAATCCCTCGGGATGTGCTTACGCGTTCTATATGAACTGAGAAACGTAGAGGTCAGCCAAAGCACTGCCAGTGTATGCAACGACCTGTATTGACGTTCATTCTCAAAGGAAATACTCTCAAACAACAACCCTCATGGATGCATTTTCCAACCAGGACGTGCGACGCCAAAAGCCTGCGATCAAGTGAATGGAATGTGCAGGAGAGGCGGCTAGGAGCCGCCTCCAACAGATAAGCTCCACTTGCCCGCTCTGGGAAGACGCAGTGTTTCTCACAAACCAGTGGGGTTAGAAGAAGATTTGGTGATGAAATCAAAGGAGACTAAGTACGACGTCATCGGGCTGAGCGGGACGAGAAGACGCGCCGTTTATGAAACTTGAGAAGCAACTATATACTTCCATTGTTCCAGACAAGTTTGCGTTAGCCTAAAGTGGTTTCGAAACGTGCAACAGGTCAGAATTTACCACAGCGCTATACCCGTCGTAAAAAAAAACATTATATATAGTAGTCTTAGTTCGTGTGTGTGTGTGTATGTGTGTGTGTGTCTGTGTGTGTTTGTGTGTGTGACGAAATTCAAAAAAGGGGGTGCGACGAGTCCGCGGAGTCGAATTGGTGCGCCTCGAGCGGTAAGAGGGTGCGACAAGACCCGCGGGGTCAGTTGGTACGCCGACGCCAGAAAGCTATGAAATGGGGTGTGATGGGTCCCACGGCTTCGGATTGGTGCGCCGGCGCCGGAAAGCGATAAGATAGGGTGTGGCGGGTCCTACGACGTCGGATCGGTTCTTCGTGCGCATACCGCGAAAGGTGGATAGTGTTACAAACGTTTCGTAGCGGTGGCCACTGCCCGCGTTGCGGGAAAATGTTAGGGGAAATCAGGAGGAAAACCCATACTTCGAAAAAAAGCTCTCAATTCGTGTATATATTATACTGGTATCGAAGAAGTGTTTGGAAATGAAATCTTTCGCGCTAAATTAAAAAAAGGAAGAAAAAGGCGTTGCTAAAAGGATAAAGGATGAAGACACCGGCGTATCAATTCACTTGGGATGCGCCACGCGTTTTACCGGAACTCGTAATCGTTGAGGTTTTTGAACGCGTATTGGCCTATACAATAAGTTACAAGGGCCAGCCAATCATTAAGTCAGCGTTTTTATCCTCCCAGACACGTCTAGTATCAATTTATCGATCCCGGAGGGATGAAAGGTTCGGCTTGCACTCGGGAAGCATCGTTTCGAACCATCGACCGTGTGGTTACAACGGACCTCTAACCGACTGCGCCACACCCGCCCCTAAGGTGTTGTTAGAAAAACACAATTCTAAATTTGCAGAAAATGAAACCAGTATTAATTTTCGTTTATCAGTAATGAAGAAAACACCACAGAAAGCCTGAAGTCCGGCTTTAGCCCGACGTTCAGGCTGGGCTGGTAATCTATAACGAACAACCTCACGCAGAAATGGATGCGATTGCATCGGCGGATGATATGAGGAAGCAACAAACTCCGTTATCCTCCGGCATCTAAACTAAACACAGAAAACTGTTGACGCTTCTTTGGTCATATCCTAAGGAGACATTAACATTTCATACAAGAGCGCCGCCTCCTTGCCGACCATACGGCAAGAAGGCGGCGCTCTTGTATGAAATGTTGCTTTTGTACTAGCAGGAGCAGGCCGGCTATTATTCTGTGCTCTTAACTTCATTGCTCTTCTTTTGGTAAACATTAACGCTGAACCACCCTTTACTGTCTTGGGTATAAAATCCCAAAATATCGTGAGTCATTCCACTCACGCGCACATCCTGGTTGTAAAAGAAAGTTCTGAAAAGATTTGGGGAGAGAAGGTCTGAAGATACATGGCAAAGCAGTTCAGTCGAGACATAACGTTTCACGACTATGAGGGAGCGGTGGATGGATAGACTCTATGAGAGCTCAGCTTGAAGGTCGAACAGAATGAGCTAGGATTTGCTAATGGACGATACATACCGGAGAAGAAGGGGATAACCCTTAAGCTGCGGCATTCTGTTACCGTTTAAGTCAAATGAGTCAAACAAAGAATAGTAAATAACCAATTAAAGAGGTCAGGAAGTCGAGAAAAAATTTTTACCGCACTTATAATTAGATGACCGACACAGCAACACAGTTGATGACCAACTAACCATTACTATGTCTTTGCAGTCTGCACAGGCCAGCAAACCGTCTACTATCCGTTGTGGAGAAAAAAAAACATTGTAAAAGAAAGGCAACATTTGCACGAAGCATTTCACCTTTGCTGTATTGCTAGTTGATTCTGGAATTTTTGTAGAATATGTCAAAAATGCTAAAATGGGCGTTATTTAGTTGTGGACAAGAACATGCGACTTATTAATAAATAGTAGGAGAACTTCTGCTAGAAATGCATGACTGTAGTTTATTTAAGAATTAAATTCATTTCGGAAGCATTGCACCTATATTAGTAGTGAGGGAACTTCTTTTTCTAGAAAGGCATAAATACAAGTAAAAATTTGAGATTTTTCTTAATGGCAATGATGCGCTTAGTACCGATATGGTCCCTTTGGTCGCTTTACGGTATTGCTTGTTGATTCCGGATATACAATAAGTTAAGAGTGCCGAAATGTAGTTGTTCGCAAGAACATGCGCCTCATAAAGTACTAGTCTGAGCGTCCGGCTAAAGCCGGACTTCAGACTTTCTGTTGTGTTTGCTTCGCTCGCCTTCACTGATCAACGAAAATTAATATTAGTGTTATTAGTTCTATGAAATTGGATTTGTGTATCTCCAACAATCTCTCTTCCTTTTCTATTATATATAACTAAAAGCGAAAGATTTCATAGTCTTCTTTCTAAACGCGTCAGTTCTACATTTGGAGAACATTTGAGCTTCAGTTTCAAAGACTCCTTATCAATACATTATAGACAAAATCTATAAACAGTTATCAAAGAATGATGTTTTGACATTAAATGACGTGAAAAACATCATCCTACTGATAAGGATAACGTTCCACGTCAGATCACATAAACATCTTGCTACTATTTAAGCGCGCGTTTGCATGTGTGTTTCCACTTTCTGAGAACGGCATGCTACAAACTTGAGGCGAACGAAGAAAGAAATAGGCACGCGGAGGAGTCATAAAGGTAAAAAGCAAAGGGCCCAGTGGCACTGCTTATGAAACGGCTGCAATAATCTATCTTTTTCATCATGCAAACGAAGTTATTGTGCACCAACCTGACGCCGGTGGACCCGTCTCACACCATTTTGTAGCCATCTGGCGACGGCGCACCAACCCGACGCCGCTGGAACCGTCGCACCCCATCTTATAGGTATCTGGCGCCAGCGCACCAATCCTACGCCGCTGGACCCGTCTCACACCATTTTGTAGCCATGTGGCGCCGGCGCACCAATCCGACGCTGGTGGACCCGTCGCACCCCATTTCACAGCTTTCTAGCGTCGAGGCACCAACTCGACGCCGGTGGACCCGTCGCACTCCCCTTTTTGAATTTCGTGACTGACACACACACACAGACACACGTGACAGAATAAGCCCGCTATTATATATCATGATTTTTGTCATTTGAGAGCAGTTCCAATCATTTGCTCACAGTCGGCAACAACAATTCCACTTCCATCTTACCACAAACAATTAAAAACAACGAATTAATCAGTCAGCGTAATCACGGAAAGAAAAGGTCTTGAAACAGTTTGGAAACTGAGGACTCGAAACAAATTAAAACGTGAAAACGTATGAAGAGCAGTACGATAAGATCCAAATACCTACAAATTGACTATTTCTTTTGACAACCCACCTCAAGTGGTTTCTTCACACCGAGCCGACAGAGTTCGTTAAACCACCACATAGTTAAGCGATTTATAAATGATGACAACACTTCGGGTGAAGACACCTTAAAGTAACTTTTAAGAAGAAGGAACCTTAAAATAACTTTTGGAAAAGAAGAAGAAGACTTTTACAAGTAACCAGCTTGCTTGTTTTGTATAAAGCATTTTTATTTGCTCAAGCAGTGAAAAGTAGCTCTTTCCCTTCCTCTATCTTATTAGATCACTAGTCTTCTAACGTAGAAGATTGAAATTTCTTATGGTGCTCGTTTCGCTTGCACCAGATGGATAAATAGAAGTTCTCAGCGTAAGTCAATGACTGCGAATGCGTGAGCGCGTTTGACTTCAATTCAGAGTAGAAGAGATTAACATATACTGCATAAACAATTACT
Organism: Necator americanus; assembly: GCF_031761385.1. Classification (NCBI taxonomy): domain Eukaryota; kingdom Metazoa; phylum Nematoda; class Chromadorea; order Rhabditida; family Ancylostomatidae; genus Necator; species Necator americanus. The sequence continues at coordinate 16,543,593 of NC_087376.1, forward strand.
CACGAAGGTTGCATCAGGTTAATGTTTTTATCCTCCCAATCAAATCGGATTTTAATCATTCGATCCTATGTATGACAAGTTTGGTTGCCTTTAGAGTAGCGAGCGATAGACCGTTCAGACGTTGTCAGGATCCCTTACCAATACACTACACTCACATTGGGAAGTGGGTAGAATTTGGAAGGTACGGAGCAGTATGAATTACTTTCAGGAAACCGAAATTTATCAGTAACAATAACGTTTTACATTCCCTACTGCCGCATATGTGTTTTAAAATCTCCAGAATCTGGCAGGAATCCTTTTGCTGTCTAAATACTTGAAAAAAAAACTTTGTTGACTTTAAGAGGCTTTACTTCTGTTTATAGAGTTAATTGTGACAACTAAAAAGAACTAAAATAACCTTCTACGAAGATATATGCTTAGGTACATCATTTTCTTCACCATGCAGTTGCTTTTTAATAGGGCTAACTGGAAGCTAAAGTGTAGTTGCAGAGCCATACATTCTCGAAGCTTTTTCCACCTAATAAATAACCAATAACTCAAGAAATTCCTCTTTTCATGAATGAAAGGTGTATCATAAACCATAGGTGAAATAGGTCGGAGTCGGAGCCGGACCCTACCCCCGGTCGACTTAATTTTTTAATGCTATATTTAGCTATTTATCTGCTTTATTTGTGTATCTAAAAATGAACATAAACCTACAAAGGATTTTGTGCCTTCCTTACCTACGATAAGTTAAAGTTAAAGTTTCTGGCGTTAATCAATCCGCTTGGAATGCGCTCCCACGTTCACTTCAATTCAGAATCGTTTGAGGTTTACGAACGTGTATCTGGCCTATACAATGACTTGCGGTAGCTAGCCGATGTGTTAAGTCAGTGTTTTTATCCTCCCAGACAAGTCTGGTACCAATTTATCGACCCCGGAGGGATGAAAGGCTTGGTGAGCACTGGGGCGGATTCGAACCTCCGATCGATCGTGCAGGAAGCGGAACCTCTAACCGCTACACCACACCCGCCCTTACCTACGATACCTGCCCTAAAACATCGCTATTCAAGGCATACCCTTCAATTCACGACAGAATTGAAAGGGAATTAGTGTTGGTAGTTAAGAGTTATCAGAACACAAGACTTATTTTTAGCAGCAAGAGTGCAACGACGTATTCAATGAGGAACAAAAACAGCAACAACCTAACACGCATCTTCTCCTTATTCTTGGTAAATGCACACTTCATACACACATTACATATATAGATGTACGTAATATAACGAACAACTGCAGCAGTTCGAACATCAGCAAGAACAGCAACGTTTGAAATGATAACTGGAGTAAGACAAGGGGCAGTGGCAGGACCCTTCCTGTTCGATTTTGCCATCGATGATGACATCATGCGAAGAACAGTCGATTAGTATTTTGCTGACATCGTTTTAGGATCATCAGGACGCCACTTGACTGATCACGAGCTACACTGACGGTGTTGTTATATTCGCGGAAAGCAACGCGATACTTCAACATATTGTCGACCTTGTATCTAAGCTAGCTGCAGCCTATGGACTGCGTCTACGTTCTGAAAAGTGCGAGTAGATGTGGGTCTCTTCGAGACCTGGAACGGGGATCAGGGTGGACGGACAACCGATCGAACTCGTCGATGAGTTCTGTTATGAGGCTGTATGCTGAAGAACAAGGGCAGCTACGATAAAGATATTTAGCACCGATGCACTAAGACTACTTCTGCATTCAACCACTTAACGAATTCCCTGTAGTTGACCCCCATCACCAAAGAAGTCAAGCTGCGAGTCTACCTATCCACAATTCTTCCTATCATGATGTATGGATCGGAGACTTGGCAGCCCCGTCGGTGATGGAGAGGCCTGATTATACGTAAAGGAAGCTGCTCAGACGGCTGCTTCGGTACTACAGGGTCGACTGCAGGGAATTCGTTAAGTGCTTTTTGCCTAGGATATGCCATAATGAAGACCTTCACGAGGACGTTGATGTGGTATATCGGCGGATGACACGTGAAAGGTATCAAGATCTCGCATTTTGAAATTGGCTGCAGAAAATCGTCTTCGCCACTTTGGCCATATACTGAGGAGACCAACAGATCGCTTTGTTTAGTGAGTCCTGAGGAATATGTCTAGCTGTGTTCAAGGTGGAAGAGGCCACCTGGTCGAAAACGGCAGATCTAAATTGAAGGTGGTGAACGAGGACACCCGGCGCGGGTGGGCAGTTCAGGCTAGACGTAAGTTTTCGCTAGATATGGAATAGCACCCAATAGATTGATTCATTGCTGGCACTTGTTGAAGATTGAGAAGCTTGGCCACAGCTATGTTAAAGGGCAGCACAGCTCGGCGAAGATGCGGGAAGGACGACGGGCGGTATCAGCCGCCATATCATATTAAAGGTATCACCCCACGCATCTGGGAGGTATGGATTTCCGATGAGTAAAGACTATACAGGGTCGTACATGGCAGAAACGGTTGGAATAACGCTCATTTCTTCCTAGTTGCGGTAAAAAAAAAACCGCCCGGAAGATGCGACGCGTGCACAACAGAACTTCGAGCGTTCTGAGACGCTATTCTCTACGATGACTACGAACGTTTCGCGACGCTGTTTTCTACGACGAGTTCCACCCCACATTCGTGAGGTGATGCCTTTAAGTCAAGTCAGGTAAGTCATGTATTTAATATAATCATGCTATATAATAACGTGCTTAGTCCGTGTGTGTATGTGTATATGTGTGTATGTGTGTGTGTATGTGTGTGTATGTATGTGTATGTGTGTGTGTATGTGTGTGTGTATGTATGTGTATGTGTGTGTGTATGTGTGTATGTGTGTATGTGTATGTGTATGTGTGTGTATGTGTGTACGTGTGTATGTGTATGTGTATGTGTGTGTACGTGTGTGTACGTGTGTTTACGTGTGTGTACGTGTGTTTACGTGTGTGTACGTGTGTGTATGTGTGTGTATGCGTGTGTACGTGTGTGTATGTGTGTGTACGTGTGTGTACGTGTGTTTACGTGTGTGTACGTGTGTTTACGTGTGTGTACGTGTGTTTACGTGTGTGTACGTGTGTTTACGTGTGTGTACGTGTGTTTACGTGTGTGTACGTGTGTTTACGTGTGTGTACGTGTGTTTACGTGTGTGTACGTGTGTGTATGTGTGTGTGTGTGTGTGTGTGTGTGTGTACGTGTGTGTATGTGTGTGTGTGTGTGTGTGTGTGTGTGTGTGTGTGTGTGTGTGTGTGTGTGTGTGTGTGTGTGTGTGTGTGTGTGTGTGTGTGTGTTTGTCTGTGTGTCACGAAAATACTCCATAATGATGCAAAACATGGCACCGGTGAGGTGCCGAACCATTGCCATGTATCTGATAGGCGAGCACTCTACTTTTTCACCATTGTCTAAAGTTATGTAACTTTGTATGTTGGCTTTGATAAGGCACGTTAGTTTCTCTCATATGTTAGTGGAGTAAATAAACTTTACAATCATGCTATATAATAAGTTCTATTGTTCTCTAAATATAGAACCGGCTCGTTTAGGGAAAAACCATAAAATCTTACATCTATGCTTAAATTTTTGGGTTAAAAAATTGAAGAAAGCGTTGATAAAAAAGGAATTCTAATTTTCCAAAAAATCGACTGTTTTATTTCTCTTACTGCTCGGTGAAAGCGAGCGAAGAGAACACCAAAATAAGCCTGAAGTCCGGCTTTAGCCGGATGTTCAGGCTGGTGTTATATAAGTTTTCAGTAGAGTTCTAGAGACGGATCATCACGAGAAGAATTTGCTTCACAATATACATTATTTACATCACATTATATTACAGAAGTAGTCCGCCACGAAGCACACAGATTAATTACAGCATAACGTGAAACAGGAAGAAAGTTGTGGCAAACAAAGGATAAAGGATAAAGTGTCTGGCGTTAGTCAATCCGCTTGAAATACGCCCTGAAGGTCCCATCAATTTAGAATCGTTTGAGGTTTACGAACGTGTAAGTGGCCTATACAATGACTTGCGGTAGCTAGTCGATGTGTGAAGTCAGTGTTTTTATCCTCCCAGACAGTCTGATACCAATTTATCGACCCCGGAGGAATGAAATGCTTGGTGAGCACTAGAGCGGATTAGAACCTCCGATCGATCGTGCAGGAATCAGAAGCTCTAACCGCTACACTACACCCGCCCCCTGCTGCAAATATCTGGCAAAAAAAAAAAACTAGACTGAAAACGTATGCTAAGTTGCAGAAATTCACTGCTTCTATTACCACCCCTTAGAACAAGTATCCTCTCAAATAACGCAGTCCTTTTAAGGATCTAGCAATGCAGTGAAGGGAACAAAACTGCCATAACTATCTTCACTTTATACAGATTAGTTAGAGAGTACTCGATTGGGCACTGAAAAAGCGCCCCATGTTCGAAACATTTGTTTCGAACGAAAACCAGAAACGTTGTTGCCATAGTGTTTGAGAGCTGACAAAGCCTAATGAATGATGTCCGCAACCGTTTGCGAACCTGCAACGTTGCCCGCAGTAGATTATATGCTTTTCTCTGCGTCGATTACTGCATTCGTAATTGACGTGTGTGAAAACCTTAAGTCCTATTGCGGAAAGGGGAAAAGTGCATAAAAAACAAAAAGTTAAGAAAATCCGTAATTTCGCCTAAGCTGCAAATATCATCACGTATGCTAAAACTTTAGCAATGTTCCATTGAACCCGAGATGAAAGCGCATAATAGTCAACCAAATTGGCAAGATCAATATTTTCGCCTCTCGAAGCGGTTATCGTGTTCGTAATCAGCGTAGGTTTAGATCTCACTGCCGCTTTTCTAATGCCGTTGAAGAAGTAGATCAAGAGAAGAGAACAAATGCGCTGACAACCAGACAGACATGCAAACACACTTCACAAAATTATTCTCTAAACGACTCAGTAAGTGCTGGAACATTTCGCAGGATTATTCTGAAATTTCCCATAGATCTCCTTCATTAGGAGGATCACAGCCGGTGAGCCACGAGGTTACGCGGTGGCGAAAGAGGGTTAACCGCGGACCACAAGCAACCTTTTGCCTGCACTGGGACGCAGGTAGATACAGAGGACTGACTCCTTGATTTTCCTGTGCGAATATTAACTCATAGTACCTTCCTATTTTGCACGTCGGTGCAGATAAAACCTTGCATTCAAGTGACCGGGAAATGCAAGGGAGACACTATGGAGTCGCCTCCAACAAATAAGCCTCACTTGTCCGCTACGGGAGGACGCTCCCAAAACTTCGTTCTACAAAACTCTTGGGACTAGAGGGCGGCAACCTGCTTAAGGGTTTCGAATTTTACGCTGAATATAGGACTAAGAAGATGTATACGGACTATGAAGGAGAGCCTGATATGGCCACAAGTGCGATAGACTATGGGAATGGCAGTGTTAGGAAGGACGGCGTTGCAGGAATCATGCAGGCCGCCGAAACGTAATGGGACTAGGATGACGGCCCTATGACGCACATACACTAGCATTGGAAGCAACCATTGAATATTTAAGGACGCATATTAAATAGATCAAGTATGATGTCATCGGACCGACTATGATGGGGCGATGCCACCGAACACGAACACAGCATATGATGGAGAAATGCTGCTAGGAACATGCTACAGTAACGGAGGACCCTGTGGTACCCGCCCCCTTCTTCAGCATGAGTGTGGCAAGTGTGAACATCGGTTCTTTCAAATAACTGACGACGCGAATCAAAGTTTACCGACTAGAGGATATGGAATAACGCGAGCTCTGACTATCTTCGTTGCTTACGCTCCAACACCACGCTACGAAGAAGTCGAAGCTTTCCATACAGACCTAGAGTTAATAGATAGTACCCTCCACAAGGTCATTTTCAGTTATTCCAAAATTGGCTCCGGAAAAACGTCTGACAGAACTGAAGGAGACTACAAAGACAGAAGATCATGTAGCATGAAGGACAGCCATGCAAGCAAGCAAACAGCGTTTCAAAAAGGATTCAGCACGATTGACCATATTCACGCTGTTTCGAGACTCATCGAGGTATCACGAGAGTACAAGATGCCACTGTGTCTCGATTTCCTCGATTTAGAGAAGGCCGTTGATTCAATTGAGACTGAAAGGATCTTGGAACTTTCGGACAACCAAAGAGTCCCCACGCAGTACATAAAGGTGCTCCGAGAGTAATACAACAAACTCAACCGTAACCGTATCATTGCTCAACGTCATATTCCAAAGAGGATTCCAACAGGTTGATATAATTCCATCCAAAATGTTTGCAGCCGGTCTCGGGAACGCAATGCCGAAAGTTGGAATGGATAACATGGGAATGAAGGTGGATGGTAACTACATCATATTCGTTTCGCTCATGAACTCGTTCTGATAAAATCTAGCAACAACAAAGCGGAACAAATGGCGAAAAAAGATCGATCGTCAGCCAAATCTGCATAGAAATCTTTATGAAGAACGGATGGGTCACTCTTAGCAAAACATTTCCGAATGCTCCAAGTTTGTATATGTAGATAGACAAACGAACGTGACAAACGACTTAAACATCGCGTCGGGCGGAAGAATATGGGAGGGTTTGGGAGCGTATAAAGGCACTCAAAGGGTAGTGAAAAAGATCAGGAACACCCGACTTCGTGCTCACCCTTCCCAGCTCCACCATACTTCCTGCTCCGGCCTATACGTGAAAAGACTTGGTACTTCGCAGTTAGGTTAGCATCATTGAACGCTCAGCTGAAAGTATGATGCAAAGAGCGTCTCGCTTTAGGTGATGGAGGGGATACGATCTTCTGTCCTACGATATCAGAGAACGAAGATTAGAGATACCGTTTGCTTTCGCATTTGCTGAAGAAAATAAGAGCAAAAGTGGGCTGAACACATTATGCGTTTCAATGACAACCGTTATAGAAGACCTGTAAGCAACTGGGTGGGTTCCTGTGTTGAAGGAGATATCAAATGCATTATGGAGAAACTACCAAGCCGCTGGTCAGATCACTTCACGAACTCACTTGAAAAAAATATGATGCTGTTCGTGTCGCTTACAAAAGGATGAACCACTTCTGCACGCGACCGGGACAGATGAAGGAATTACTAGCGTTGTTTAGACTGACAACAAGAATTAATTTTCAAAAGTAGCTGCAAATTCGAAAGTTTTGATGTTCTAACATAGTATCTCACTGTCTTCTGCGATGGTAATCTTACTATCCAGATCTAGAACAATGACACCCACATATAGATGGGGATAGAGGTGCCGTTCACGATTAGCGTGATGATGCTCATTTCCACCTGGTAGTCCGGGAAAAAAAGACGTTAGAAACAGACTTGATTGCATCCATGCCCTCTATGATGCACTTTGAAACGCGATTAAAGGCGTGCAACCCTTTCGTGATCCGATGCTTGTTATTCACTTAATAAAACTGAAATAATACGAATGCACTAGCTACGTTTATCTGGGATGGGAGATGAACATGGTGAATGACCTGACTCCGGAGCTGGGCAGGAGGAGGCGAGCGGCTTGGGAAGCGTATGCGAGCATCGAGGATGTACTGAAGAAGACCAAGCACACCCGGCTCCGTGTTCACTTCTTCAACACCACCGTACTTCCTGCTTTGACCTATGCTTCGGAAACGTGGACATTTCGCAAGCATCAAGAAAACGCTGTGAGCGTCATTGAATGCGCAATTGAGAGAGTGATGCTAGGAGTATACCGCTTCACGCAAGTGAGGGACGGGGTTCGAAGTTCTCTCCTTCTTCAGCGATCGAAGATTAGAGACGCCGCGTTTGCCAAGGAAAGTAAAATAAGGTGGCCGGACATCTGATGCGGTTTAACGACAACCGTTGGACCAGAGGCGTTGGACCAACGTTGGAGAAACAACTACGCCTGTTTCACACGCGTGTTCTAGATCACTATGGATTGAGTGCGATCACGCCTACAGTTGTTTACTACACTCCTGCCCTATCTATTCATGGAAAGATTTCAAAACCGTCGGTTTCGTGATACATTGTATTCAAATGGCATTGTGAATACCTGCAGGCAAGATTCCATGTGAAATAACATGTAACACATTCAAGAAGATTAACAGTTGCTTCCCGTCTTCAAATCTGTACTTACGCATATTCTGATGTGTACGTAAATTCTCCTCGTCAACACGAGTATGGCAAAGAACTTCGACTATTTCGAACAACTTACGACCCGAACTGGACGTCTGCGGATGAGAAGATGTGGTCCAACACCAGCTTTGACTATCTTCGTCGCTTACGCTCCAACATCAAGCCACGAAGAAGAAGTCGAAGCTTTCTATATGGACCTGGAAAAGTTCTATCGAGAAGATCATGCCTTCTACAAGGTCATAATTGGCGATTTCAACGCCAAAGTTGGCCCAACAAGAACGCCTGAGGGACTTCACATCGAGACCCACGGCCTACAACGGAATGAACAGGGGGAGAGGCTCTCCGAGTTCATCATGACGACTAAGACCATCCGCGGAAATTCACAATTTCGGAAGCCCTCCTCTCTACGATGGACGTGGAGTCACCCGGTGGAGGGTAGCGCAGTGAAATAGACCACATCATCGTCAATAAAAGGTTCTGCCTGACGGACGTCGCTGTTGTGCCAAAGTTCTTTACGGGATCGGACTATCGCCTCCTCCGAGGAATATTTTCTTTCACAAGCAGAGAAGAGAGTTCGCCAAGTTCAGAGAGCGAAATCCCAGAACTATCATTAACTGGGATCTCCTCGCTACGCTTTAAAACCACCAAGAGACGCCTGTCTCTTAAAACTCTTGAGCTGATACGCCAGCGTAGAGCAACACGAGCCGCAAGGAACCAAGAACTCACGTCCGAGCTCGCAAGGCTTTGGAGAGAAGCGATAAAGGAAGACCTTAAAGAGAGAAGAGCAGAAGTGCTGGCTGAAGTCGCAGAGGCGGGGAAAAGTATCCGCTATGCCTGTCGAGACTTCGCCAGTCGCAAGACGAGGATGACTGCTCTCCGGAACCCGAGGGGAACAACCACTGCATCGAGACTTCTACTCTGATCTCTTCGACAGCCATGTCCACTTGCCTCCTCACCATCTGAGGGAAGACGGACAAGTCATTCCAGAGGTTCTCCCGTCCGAAATACGATATGCTATCATGTACGGCACCCGGTCTCGACAGAATAAGACCAGAACACCTGAAGAGCCTTCCGCCAGTACTCATCAACACCCTGGCGAGGCTCTTTACACGTTATCTGTCGGAATGCAAGGTTCCTAAACAGTGGAAGACCAGCAAAACCGTGTTGTTGTACAAAAAGGGAGATCCACATGACATCGGCAACTATCGTCCAATCTGCTTACTGTCCGTCATCTATGAGCTCTTTACAAGAATGATCCTTAATAGGATTGAAAAAGTCTTGGATGAAGGACAGCCATGCGAGCAAGAAGGGTTTCGAAAAGGATTCAGCACGATTGACCACATTCACACTGTTTCGAAACTCACCGAGGTATTACGAGAGTAATAGATGCCGTTCTGTCTCACCTTCATCGGCTTGAAGAAGGCCTTCGACTCAGTTGAGACGGAAGCGGTCGTGGAAGCCTTGGACAACCAAGACGTCTCTACTCAGTACATAAAGGTACTTCAAGAGTTGTACAGTAACTTCACGACCGGAATGTCGCCATTCTACAAGAACATCATCATTGACGTGAAGAGGGGGGGGGGGGGGTCCGACAGGGTGAAACAATTTCACCCAAAATATTCACAGCCACCCTCGAGAACGCAATGCGAAAGTTGGAATCGGACGACATGGGAGTGAAGATTGATGGTCGGCAGCTACACCATTTGCGCTTTGCTGATGACATCGTACTGATAACACCTAGCATCAGCCAAGCGGAACGAATGCTGACCGAATTCGACGAAACATGTGGATGCATCGGTCTTCAGCTTCACTTCAACCATTGGACCAGAGCCGTGAGCGACTGGGTTCCCCGCGATATTAAGCGCACTAGAGGAAGACCGCCGACCCGATGGTCATATTTCTTCACGAAGTCCTTCAAAGAAAATTATGATGCTCTTTGTATCCCACGCGAAAGGAGGAACCACTGGGCTACTCTGGCACGCAATCGGGACAAATGGAAGAATTATTGGCGACCAGTTCGAAGGTCAACGGGAGTCAAGATGATCAAGGTGACGTAAATTCTCATCGGATAAATTGATGGGTAGACGGACGGATCACTGCTTTATATAAAGATATGATGACGACAGCATGTGACATCCGATAGAAGAATTGATAGAATGAAATCCGAACATCTGAAGAATCCACCAACAACAGTCGTCATCGATGCATCCAGTGAAAGACGAACAGTACCGTATTTTTATACAATAGAAGGATTCTGGGAGACACCGCCTACTAGTGCTCGATCTGCTGCTGTCAGTCAGCAGGATCACACAGTTCACACTTTCCACATTCACACTTCACACAAGATCTCTAATAGGATTGAAAAGAAAAAACAGTCGAAGAAGAGGAGACAAGACAGGGAACGGCGCTTTGAAAAAGACTGTGCAGAATTATGCATATCTTTTTCATATTATATCGCATAGTATCTTGAAAGTGCACTATGTCACTTCTACCTACTACATAAAACACTTTAATTTAATTGAGAAGTAAATGGTTATGAAAGACTTGGTCAACTAAGATGTCCTCGGTACAAAACGGCTTTTCATAGGTTACACGGAAACTACTCGAGATAATGTTGCCAGTATAAAATGATATCACAATGGCTAGCAACCTGCCAATGGGTCTTTAAAAAATATTCCTGACTACAGTAATAGAAAAGAGTCACCTGGATCCGGAAGAACTAGCTGGAACGCCGACGCCAGGGAAGTAAGAGGTAATCGAACTGATCGAAAAGAGACGCCATCACTCAATGAACGTCGTCAGTGACACTGGTGAAGAACTGTTCCCAGAAACAGTTGAGGGGTTGGTGGAGTCGGTATCCTCGTCAATACTAGTGCGGTAATCAACGTCAATTCTTTCAAACAACTGGCGACTCCAATCGGACACCTACAGATGAGGATATATGGGTCAATTTCACTTCTGATAATCTTCGTCGCTTACACTCCAACTTCTAGCACCGAAAAAAAGGAAGTCAAAACTTTCTACTTGGGCATAAAAGGGTTCTACAGAGAAAATAATTAATTCTACACGATCATTGTTTTGAACTCTAGAATTGACCACAGAAGAATGGTAGAAGAACTTCATATCGGGACTTAGTAAGCAGCGAAACGAGAAAGGTGAGAAGCTCTTTAAATTTACCATGATGAACAAGAACATAATCCACAAAAACTCGAAACTCGAAAAGCACTCCTCTTAACGCTGGAGGCGGAACTAACCAACGAAGAAAAAAGAATTCGTCGTATTTAGTGGAAAGTTTTACCTACGTTGCATCAACGTTCTGGGTGGGATGTGACCACAATTTCACTCCAGAAAATATTTCCTTCACACAGAAAAGAAAGGAAGTGGTAAGTTCAAAAAACAAAATTCCATGACCATCATTAACCGAGAAATCAATTTTTAACTCGGCTTTTCGGAAGATAGCGCAATGAACAACATCGACCACGAATATGATCGGCTCATAGAACATCTTCACGAACAGGGAAAGCTGAGAGTTTTAAAAGCAACAAGAGAGTCCTCTCTTTGGAAAATATTCAGCTAATACGTCAGCCTAGAGCCCTGAGATCCAGAGACGTCCTCAAACATACTTTTGATCTCGCGAGTGCTGCGGCAAAGTAATGGAAAAAGAGAAGAGCAGCAACATTAGCTAAAACTGCGGAGTGGAGAAGCATTCGTTATGCTCGCCAAAACTACGTCAACCATAGGTAGTTATGCTCTCCGAACCGTAATGGAACCTCTCAATTAAGAAGAGGGATGGAGAAGATCATCAATGATCGATCTCAAACGATTCTGAATTGAAGTGAACTTGGGGGCGCATCCCAAGCGGATTGAGCAACGCGAGACACTTTATTCTCTGACATCGGCAATTATCACCTAATCTGTCACTACTCTGTCACCTACAATCTCTTCACAAGAGCCAACCTAAATTCGATTTTAAAAAATTGACGAAGAACAGACAATAAGGATTTTAAAAACGATTTACTACAAACACACGATTTAGGAATCTGTCGAAGCATCGCGATACCACAAGAAGCCGCCGTGTCTCACTTCCATCAAGTTATAGGCCCTTGACTCGAATGAGACAGAAACTGTCTTGGACAACTAAGGCGTCCCTACAGAATATATAGAAGTACTCCGAGAGCAATAGCTTTACAACGTAATCTCAGCATTCCGTAAGAATGCCATAATCGATGAGAAGAGAAGGTTGATACAATCTACCCCAAAATATTCAGAGTCAATCTTGCGAATCCAACGCAAAGGTTTGATTAAGATAACGTGAGAGTGAAGGTTAAAAGCCGATAATTATACCAATTCCGTTTCGCTGATAATACTTTTCTATAATATCTAAGATTTGCCAAGCAGAACCGACATTAGCCGAATTTGACAATGCATGTATGAATATTGATAATAAATCTACAGAAGGTGTTTATGGAAAACGGATGAGTCTTCACCAACCAGGAGAAAACAAGGCCAGCACGAATGGAAACTCCATCAAAGGAATAGGAGTGAACACACGTTAACAAAAGTGAAACAGGAGTCGAAGAACCTTTCTACGTCAACGATTAAAAATCACAGACGCTGTCGCATTTAAAAGAACGTGAAGTGGGCCGAACAACTGGAAGTTCACGTTCTTGTAAATGGTTGGACTGAAGCTGTCAGCAACAGGGTTTCTTGTGACTGATTTATGAAGACGCACGACGGGAAGAGACGACTAGCCTAGAGATTTCCCTATGAAGTATTTTTTTAAATGGTGCTCTTCGTTTCCCTCGTGAAACGGGGATCAGCGCACAACTTATTACACGTTATCGGAACACATGGAAGTATTACGGACGATCGAGCAATTCGAAGAAAAAGGAGCTTTCAGGTGAAAGAAGTGATCCTGTCCAATCTCAGATCATTACTTTTGAGTTCATTACTTTTGGGTTTCCAAAATAGATGGGCACAAGTGCTGCAATCGTTTACTAGCAACATCATCTTTTACAGGCTCGGTTATCGACAAATTTTTTCAAATGTTAAGTCCAAAATGACTAACATTCTCTTTGCTTGGCTGTTTGACGTTATAAAAACAATGTCATCAATATGTAGCTTCCGTTGACTTTTCTTGTGCTAAAGCGAAGAGTGGTATCTTTACCAACAGCTAACGTTTCGGCGTTATCGCCTTCGTCAGAGCCTCGAAAGGGAAAATCATAAGGGATTCATCCTCTCAAGCCTCATCATCCTTAACAGCCTTAACACGGTTTTTATATTCAGTGGCCAACCTATCGGCTAGTGCACAGCGTATGTGATAAAACGGTAACGTAACAGTCCACCTCGTGCCAAACCATTATTAACAAAACCTTTCATAAGAAATTTTGTCAACCCGCCCGCAGATCCACTGGTGCATTGATATGGTGCTAGTTCGTTTGTATTCACAATGGATCCTTTCTTCGAAAGAAAGCACTTTCTCTGAGACAGAACATCACTTCAAAAAAAAAAGAAAAAAAAACAGACCATACACTTTTTCCGCCGCTGCTAAGAACATTAAGTCATTCTCAACTTCATAGTCAACGAACGACTTCACAAGAAAGGCGGTGTTTCCGGAAAAAGCCGACAGATAAAAGAAATAGAACGACTCTTGTGGATGGCATTGAATACCGAGAATGATGATCTGTTCTCGTTGCCAAGAAAGTATATATGAGAAACAATGCCGTCAACGATTTGCGCCGGATCGCATTTGCAGTGAGTGAGTCAAAGTTCATTTGTGGTTTTATTCGCTCTAGTGCCAAGTATAGACTGCAGGAAAAGTTCAGCTGGTTGGTAAACCATGGCCAACATAAAAAGGCTAGTAATCCCATAAGTACAACTATTGTATGCTCACACTACAACGAAACCAACACTGCTAAAAACACGAGACAAAGTTCATTTCGTGTTTCTGTGATAGGCGATGTGTTCATTCGAACTGATGTTTTCTCCGCTGTAAATCTCAACCCCCCCCCCCCCCCCCCCCCCCAAGTGCAATAAACAAGTCCGGAGGTGCAACGTAAGACAGTGGACGGAATCTTACAGATTCATGACAGGATGTGCGACTGAGAACAAATGAAGGAAAAAGAAAGGAAAAAGGAACACTGGAAAGAATCGTTGTCTTCTATACCTTTCCTGTTTACACTATTCCAACCAGAAAGTCCTAAGCCCACTGTGGGCAACAGGTTCCATGCGTTTGCAACATCAGCATATTCCGTGTTAGAGCGTTTTTCTTTTAAAAAAAAAAACATATAAACTCCAATCCCTTGGTTATAAAACGCAGCTGGCCTACGTGAGATCCGCCACCTTTGCGCAACTGGATAAATCTTAAGTCTTGCGTCTTACGACACACCACCATAATAATTGCAGCATCTATGTCACTTCATCCGTCAATGAGTTTACAAATTCGTATCGCCGTCTAAATATTGGGTATGGATTGAAACACCAGGGCTACCAAAATCCTAACTAGACGTTTTAGGAACGAAATACCTGCATGTCCGGTTCTATAAGTCTAATTGAACCTCATAAACTCGCTGCAAATGATTTCACTTCTAATAATTCTTATGACTCTGAGTGAGATCCATGATGGATGGTAATGAGGCCACCGATAAGAATCCTTTGTTATTTAACATAGTTCTAAACCAGCTCTTCAAATATGTCCCTGGACAACCCAATAATTCCAATAGCTTCTTAGAACAGTTTCCATGTTTCATAGAATGTCACGTTACGTCACTACGTACGAACGTTGGGAAGCAAAATGTTTATGAACTGCTCACGAGGCTACAAGCTTACCTAAATCTGTACAGATTAAGCATTAGGCAGATTATGATGGTGATAAACGAATGCCTAAATTGCTTTATTTCCAAGTGATCGAGACATTACTGTCGACAACTTAGAGGTACTGTAACGAAATAAAAAAGGCTAAATGCTGCTGAATGACCCACTTCTTGAATGTGTATATTTACTTGCTGACATGAGAGACTTAATGGTACCGAAAATCGCAGCAAAAACGTCTCGGTCCACTGTCTTCCAGCACATCCGTAAAATGAAAAACTCCGTTATGAGTAACATGCAGGACAGCGATAATGGTTTCATTCAATAGCCCGGAATAAATATGACTCATAAAACTAGCCTATAAAGCACGAATATCCAATGGGTACACAGCTAGAAACTGTGCTCTTCGAGAGACACAACACCTTTCTCGAAGATCCAGATAAGATTCCTTTTTGTCTATCATACATCTTCAACGATGTCGGCAATGTGATACGGAGCTATTTACCTAGGGCGAATCTACAGAAAAAGGTGAGGCATGAAGAAATATAACCAGCAAATCTGCTGGTGTATCAAATTGTGTGTATGACTGGCACTGCACTACTTAAAAGACGAAAAGAGTGAAAACAACCGAAAGATTTGGGCCAATACCGGTCCGGAGGACGTTAGCTCACGTCACTTTGGGAAGCAAGCAAGCAGACCGCTCGCAGGACGCTGCCGTCCAGAGCTTCGCGCATATTTATCTGCAAAACGAAAATCGTACTGTTCCCAAAACACGTTGAGCTGGCATCAGTGTAACATTTAGCACTAAAGACTAGCTCTAAGGGTTTCATTTGATCAAAGAGGAGTCAGTTCAATCTAAAACTTATTCGTGTGAATATTTTTGCAACTGGGATGCTGACCTTTGTAGCACACATCTAATAATAATCTTTTGGAAAACGCAAAACAAGAAATGTATGTGAACGTTCCTACGGTTGACGAAAGCAAGTAGTTGTGACAGTATTTGGTAGTATGAAGATTTGAGATGCGCAGTTTAGAATCCCCAGAGTTTCGGCAGCGCCGGTAAAACGCTCGCGCGCTTATATCTTATATCGCTTATCTTTTATATATATATATATATATCCGTCTGAACGTCCGGCTAAAGCCGGACTTCAGACTTTCTATGGTGTTCGCTTTGCTCCACTTCACTAATCAATGAAAATTAACAGTAGTGGCATTTTCTGTGAAACTGGACTTGTGTATCTCCAACAGTCTTTCTTCCCTTTTTATATTATAACTGAGAGCGAAGGATTTCATAGTCTTCTTTCTCAACGCGTCAGTTCTACAATTGGAGAACATTTGAGCTTCAGCTTCTAACACTCCTTATCAATACACACAAAATTTGAAAGTATCACGCGAAATATAGGTTTTCCTCCTGTTTTCTATGAACAGCTATCAAAGAATGATGTTTTGGCACATCTAAAAATCACATCTAAAAATCTTCCTACTATTTAAGCAGTCGTTTGCATGCGTGTTTCCACTTTCTGAGAACGGCATGCTACAAACTTGAGGCGAACGAAGAAAGAAATAGGCACGCGGAGGAGTCATAAAAGTGAAAAGCAAAGCGCCCAGTGGCACTGCTATGAAACGGCTGCAACCATGTATCTTTTGCGTCATGCACACGAAGTTATTGCGCACTAATCCGACGCCGGTGGACCCGTCACCCCTCCTTCTATAGCTTTCTGGCACCGGCGCGCCAACCCGACGCCGGTGGACCCGTCTTACACCATTTTATAGCTTTCTGGCTCCGGCCCACCAATACGACGCCGGTGGACCCGTCGCACCCCCTTCTATAGGTATCTGGAGCCGGTGGACCCGTCACATCCCCTTGTATAGGTATCCGGCGCCGGTGGACCCGTCGCACCCGCTTCCAGAGGTGTCTGGCGCCGGCGCGCCAATCCGACGCCGGTAGACCTGTCGCACCCGCTCCTAGAGGTGTCTGGCGCCGGTGGACCCGTCACACTCCCTTTTTGAATTTCGTACTGACACACACACACACCACACACCACACACACGTGGCATAATAAGCCCATTATTATATATCATGATATATATTATCGCGCTTATATCCCACTTATAGATATCGAACGGGCCAGTTGGCTGCCAGTAATCGCAAAAGGTTGACTTTGCAGTATTCCTGCTATTCATTCTCTACTATGTAACGGTTGCTATTAAAGATTGTATTACTCGCTTTCCACACAGGCGATTCTTGGGGGCACTACACGCACTAGTATTTTATCAGCGGTGGTGGAACCCTTCGGGCAGTCTTTGTTGCGAGAAAAAAAAGCTCTGCTAGAGTGACAGTAAAAATCATTGTAGTCCCCAAGTGATGTTTCTGAAACATACACGCAGAGACGGAGTAAGCGAAGAACAACTCACTTTTTCTTCGTTGATGGCTTTCCAAGGCAGCGGAGGAGAGTCGGCAAAACAGTGGAATATGAGCTCAGTCAAACATATTGGCCACCACAGTATGTGAGTGAACCACTGAGAAAAGGTCAAATCACAATAATCCTGCAAGATACTTTCAATTAGAGAAAATCGATACGGACAGCTCTCGAAACACCGTACATCTCGCAGACTTTCCTCACTGAATGTGAGTGCCATGTTAGCTAATTTGACCCACAACCTGTGTGCTGACAGGTGGTGGAGACTGCTCACGTGACACTCCTACAGCTGGCATGCTTGCATGCAATCTTTAAGATATGAAGGTCGCGTTACCTCCAAATTCCAACTGACATGCAGCCAGTATATCATCTCAGGGAGACCACAAATAGTAAACAGTAACCATGACATGAACAGACCTCCAGAAGTCAATTTGCCACATCGGCGAAAACCAAACATGAACGCTATGTGAAGTATCTACAAACAATTCATTATGACGAACAGAAGCCTAGAAATGTAAGCCGACAACTCTTCGAAGCCATGAACAAAAAAAAAATGTCAAAAACAATCGGTGACCAAATATTCTGAATGAACTATTATTTGTACTGATGAGTGCCACACAATACGACTCCCAAAAAACTTTCATACTCCAAAAGCTTGATAACATGGATATGATTAAATCGAGGCCGTAATATTTCGTTGTCACACGCATCTCATGCTAAGTGCAAGTGTAGGAAAAGTGTGGAAATGGTAGGCAACATCAGCGGTCGCCAGCCACTGTTTAAAACTAGCGATAACAGTCGCCATTAATAACGCGCGTCTCTTCTTTACGCCTTTCATAGAAAAAAGAAACAAGGAGAGAAAACGGGTCAGTTCCGTAGCTCACTGGCCATCCTCCATCCGCTTTCATTTTCTTTTCTCCTACCACAACGTTTTCTCTCTTCTTCTCTATTAAACTCAGTTGTATTGGAGATAATGTTTTGTTATGCCTGTTATGATCTGTTCTGGACATGTTCATGAAATGTGTGTTCTTGTAAGTTATGTGTTCAACCGCTTACGCAACTGTCCCGGGCTTCATCTCGTTTTTTTCCCCGAATACATTCCTCTCCTCATAATTGCTGAATCGGCTTGAAATTTTCAGTGCGAACGCATACATTCTCGCCGATTATTCTTGGCGAGGACAATCATTAGTTCTTCATGAGTCACCTGCAGAAACAATGCATCTTATAATCTGGGAACTATCTACAGGTGTTTTATTCATTAGCTAGGAATGAAGAATGCGATTGTATGCACGCAATAATCATGTAGCTTCAATGTTTTACTTGTTTCGATACGTCTGAGTCGGAGTAGTAAGAAAATCAGAGGAGAATTTTGATCCAACAATATCATTTCGCACTTCCTGCTTGGAGTATGAAGTAGAGCATAGGACAGGAAAATACGTGTTGTTAGCTTACTTCAAGATCTTACAAGGTTAACAAGTAGAACGTCGTGGAGACAGTAATGAAGGAGGTGATGTCTGGTGCGGTGTTGACGAGATCTGCTTTGTTTCTCGTGACGCTTTCCAAGGAAGATCACTCCATTACCATTTGATTTTGTGGGAACTAATTGGCTAATTAATAGATTATTAACGAATGATAATAAGAAGAATGGTTGTGACACTAAAGTTGCTCGCCAGTGGTTTTTGTCCTCTCAAGGAACACAAAGACATACCTTTTTTTGGAGCGCTTATTGAGGATAATCTCACAATCGCGTTGGTGGTGTAACTGCTATTGTTTTACATTAACTCTCTAAACTCAGTAGTTTACGGTTTCTGGTCAACAGTTGTAAAAACGCATGATATGCATATGTATCATATGTCCTGCCTAAGTAATTTTATTTCCACTAGCAAATGCTGTAGTGATTTAGGCTCATATAGTCGGGTCAAAACGACATGAAACTCAGTGCACCATCGTTAGCGGCTGCGCTCAGAGCGGTTAGGATCGACGCGGGACCATCGAGAACCGCAACGATGGGTTGTCCTAGCAAACGTCCCTCCTCGCGCTGCTTGCAGCCACTTACAGGGCTCCACCGAGCTCCATGTCGTTGTGATCCAACTATACATAAACAACATCACGATGGGGAACGGTCAAGAGGTACCCGTATAATGTGCCGCCGCGTATCCAGGAGGCTAATGAGCGTCGTTAAGTGCACCGCACGTCTCCTGATACCGTCATAATCGCTACAGTAGCCTGACAGCTCCTCTTCTTCTACTTTTTCAAGACGCCCCTCCCACGCCACCCTCCCCTCCCATTTTGCCGCGTCCACCGCTCTTACGACGATTTTTTTTTTTGCCGCGCCTGCAGCTCTTATGATGCGGTTTTAAAATCGAACGGAAAGGAAAGTACCTGGTATTAGATGTTGTTCGAAGGTCTACATAAAGTGTGCTTGTAAGTTCATAAAAAAGAAGGAAAGAATGAAATAGGTTTGTATAAGTGATATGCCATTTAGAAATGCGAGTGAAAATGAAATTATTCTGTTTCGACTTGTTAGGTGGAAAACAATAATTCATCTCTGGGAATGCGAGAGATGTTTCAAAAAATGTCCCATTGATCGGTGTTATACTATCTTCTTCACTTTTTTTTCGCTTTCTAAGGGTTAGTTTTTGCTTATCTAGCTGGGTAAAACTGGCATCCAACGGCGCGAATAATGCCTCGCAGACATACACTGTACCTAAAAATATATCTCGAAGATACAAAAGTCTCTGTTCGCCACTAATACACATATCCTGCCGATTTTATGCAGAGAATAGATAGAAATGAAGTGATAAAACGCTGTTGAAAGAATTTTGAAGAACCATACAAAGTTCTATTATATAAAACTGTATAAAACGTACAGGCAAGTACTGAAATATTTGACATGGGCTCTATATAAACATTATATCTATGTAAAATTTTGAAAGGGTAAAATGTAGAAAGGAGTTTAAAGAATGTATACAAAGTAATAAGCGCATAAAGTTGCTGTTATTATAGCTGCTGCAGTTGGAAGTTGAACACGAATTCGTTGAATGGCATCGTGACAAACACATACTTATGGACTGCTAGTTTATATAAAAGACATGAAAATATATGCATGTTATTCTTTCCCCTGGAGCATCTTTTTGAGATAATTTTTACTTATGTAAAGTTACATTGGATAGAAGGATCTACTTCTCTTTTATTCCCAATAATATGCGCTTAGTTTACTATACCCGTACATCAGAATTCGCTTCGGCAGTTCGTTTTTCACTCCCCCTCTCTTCAAAATTCACACTATTCACCGCTTTGGCGCGGCGCGAGCGTCGCGCCCGGCTTTGATCAGAGAGCAGTAGGGAGGCGGGGTGTAGGTGATCTCAGGCGGTCGTGGAGGATATCTAGCTGGTGGAGCGGCAGCCGCAATTACGCGGAGGAGCGCGGTGCTGAAGGGAGGACAGGAGCTGTCAGCCGGTATTCACGGGTACCTTTCGTCCCGCACCCCATCGCGATAACTCTACGACCTTCGAAGATACAGGTTTCACCTAGTGCAGTTTATCACAGCAATAATTTCAGCCTAGAAGATTTCTATAACCTCTTTCCGCAGTAAATTCATACAAATCAGGCAGGATTGTTTCACTTGAAAGCTTAAACTATCAATAATTAACTTTTTAGAGAAATCTGAACCAAACTTGACTCATTTTCCTCGTTATCTAATCATTTCATAGCAATGACAACGTATGCTAGCAATTTTAACAATCATACAAAATGCAATGATAACTGTGACTATTTCAAAGAAGAGTGGAATGATTGATAACTTGCACCATGATTGATAAGTACTGCACGTAAACATCTTTTGCTTGATCATACAAAAGAGTGCAGTTATATATTTTACCAATGCACACAAGCTTTTCTCACGTTTCTCGTACTTTTTAGCCATCTTTTTGCTTCACTTAAAGGCAGCATACGACGAATCTGACGCGGTGGTGGAAACCGCGGGAAAAGCTGGAAAGGGGTTTTGAATAGCGAGATTCGGGGTGGCTCCCTGATCGTCCTAAGAAAAACGGCGAGGGAATTGCTTCAATTCCTACGAGGTGCGTTAAAAAGCTCCTCTATGTACTCGTTCCGGTCCGTTCAGCAGCTCAGCAACCTATTCTTTGGTTTTACTTGAAGAGGTTGG
This sequence comes from Necator americanus, assembly GCF_031761385.1. Taxonomy (NCBI): domain Eukaryota; kingdom Metazoa; phylum Nematoda; class Chromadorea; order Rhabditida; family Ancylostomatidae; genus Necator; species Necator americanus. The sequence continues at coordinate 16,565,087 of NC_087376.1, forward strand.
TGTGAAGACCTCTTCAACCTTCGGCCGCCCGCTCGTAGACGCGGTGCGTGCGCAAGAGTGGCGCGTTGCAACTGAAATTGCCGTTTTTTACTACTCCCAGCACGTGGCCCTAATAACCAAACTCACGAGTTCAGCCTGTTTTGCAATCACCTTTATTGCAACTGAAGGTCTCGAGGATCCTTATATTTGCTCACGTTTACAATGGTCGAAGCGAAAACTGTTGGCTACTATGTATTGTATTTAAGCAGCCGTTCGCACGTGCGTTTCCTCTTCTTGAAGAAAGGATGTTAGCAGCATTAGAAGAAATGCCAGGTAATAGAAGTGCGAAGGGACCATAGAAACCCATTCTACCGCGTTGGGGCTCCAGCGCACCAAACCAACCCCATAGTATTCGTCTCCCTCTCTTTTGGAATTTCTTGACTGAGACACACACATACACAGACAGAATAAGCTCGTTATTATATAGCATGAAAGTTGGCAAATTTGGAAGTATCTATTCACATAAAAGTTAATTTGTCCTCACTAACATATGAGAGAAACTAATTTCCCTTATCAAAGCCAACATACGTTGCTATATAGCTTTGGACAATAGTGAAAAGGTAGAGTGCTCGTCCATCAGTTGCATGGCGATGGTTCGGCACCTCACCGGTGCAGAGTTTTGCATCATTATGCAGTATTTTCGTGACACACACACAAACACGCACACACGGACTAAGCCCATCTCGCCGAAGTGCGTGCGTTGAACATATTTTGTCCATTCTTTGGTACTCCGTACTCCGCGAAACTTCACGCCTCACTGAAAAGCCTGTCAATGCCAAGTTTCTTAAAGTCTTCCCTCACCACTTCCGTCCAGAACTTTATTTTACGTCCGTTTCGCCTAGTCGAGTTTGGGTCTGGGAGAATTAGGATGATCAGACTATCTCCTCATAACGTGACCAAAGAGGCGAAGACGGTTTTTCGCGACTACATGAGAAGGCCGGGCAACATGTTTATGTTTTCATCGCGTCGTCCGCCGGTACACTATATCCACTTCCGAGTAATGTTCTTGGTTATGGCACACCATTAACCAACATCCATCCGCATCAGCATCCGTCTAAACGAATTCCTTTCCAAACACTCGAACTTCTCCAACTCCGTTGACGGTGCTGCCCAACTCTCCTGCATCATGATTCATGGATAGATAGACTCCCAGCTTGACTTCGTTGGCAATGAGGGTCAATGCAGCTCTCTCCTCGGATGTGTGACAAAAGACTGCCTCTTGTCAAAACGTAGTCGAGCTATAGTTTAAGGGTTGCCATTTTCCGCTGACGCTACTCTTCAGGTGTCAAAAGGGTTGACCCCTGCTACGTAAGCTGATAGCGTCGATGATTCCTCTTAAAAGTGCATGCAAGGATGAGGTTCATATGCTCGCGAGGGTCTATCAGAGTACTTCCGTTATCCGATGTTTGCTTCGTGGGATAGAACCATTTTCCATCACATGGGATTTTTGCACCTAGAATCCAGAGTTTGTCTTCATTATTGTAATCGTTCCCCACAACTACCGCGCAGCCTCCTACTTTCTTCTCATCAGCATCGCCGGATTATGTGGTGTAATTATCGATGCTGATGGTATCTGCAAAGCAGCAAACGACGGAGATATCGCAGAAGCCTGGAAAGCTCGGCTTGTTGGAGTTCACATGGCAGTGCTCCGCAGTTCAGCGTTCCGCAACGTATGTTTGTAGCCAAAGACTCTATGTTCTTTCTAGGCATTTGACCTATGAAAGCATGGGCTCTGGCTGTGTGCGGGACAACAGCACTTCTTTGCAATATTTGGGACACCTGCAAAAAACAGCAGGTTATATAGTTCGTATGCTCCCAAGGTGTACACTCAGATGCCTGATTGCGTTTAGTAAAAGCACGGACATCTAGAGCAGGTAGCAATCAGGATTCTACAAACGGTCTCAACCGTCGTTCAGCTTGAGATTATGCCGTTGAATACCTACACTACCACCGCTTAGTGGTTGTACTTCTTGGCCATTGTGACATAGTTCTAGATGAAAAACAATCGAAGACATAAAAAAGCAATATCACGTCTATGAATATACGGGGTCCCTTCTGTCGCAAGTAAATAATTCTTCGTGAGAAAGTAGGGTAATACGACCGACGATCTATACGAGTAGTCATACTGGGTTACGACTACAACTGTAATTCAACGCAAAGATTGTTGCTTCTGGTTGGTCAGTGTATGTAACCCAGTCCTATTCATTTGGAATGAATGAAATTCGTTCTCTTTGTTTACCATCTCAAAGTGGTGCAGACGTGAACTTGGGTGACGAATTATTTATGCACATCGGAGGTTCACGCTCTGACATGGTTTTCAAATCTGCGGAGGAATTCGCTTTTTCTGTAAGCGGATAGCTAGGTTAGAAATGCTCACATTTCCCCAGTCCGAATAAAACGAGTCAAAAGATCTTTCACTGTTCCATATAGTTAGTTAAAACTAGCCTTGATGTCACGAGAAGATTGCTTAGTACGGAAAAAAGTAGTAGTAAAAAAGGAATAAATTATGACAAGCGGGGAGGTTTAAGGAAGTCTCGGGTTGCTCAGAACATTTCTGATGTTGGGGTCAAGACGACAACAGTACAGTATCTTCCAGTACAATGACTTACATGTACTGCTCGAAGTTGCAGAGCGCAAAAACATTCACTGCAAGAGACCAAGAGCAAAGCGATGTAGAACAGCTGAATAACGGTTCACCTATCATTTACGGAGAGGAGAGGTCACAATATGGGACTTTGGTTTTATCGTGCACTCATCCGCCGTCTATTTCGTCAATTCTTACAAATCCTCGTCTTGCCATCCTTTGCATCCGTCCACCCTCTGCGTTAAAAATCAACTGCTGGTCCCCAAGTTCAACAGCTGATGAAAATGCGATGGACATAGTTTATGAAGAATTTAGAACTCTGAGAACAACCACCAAACCCAGGCACGCTACTGCACTAAGCTTAAATTTGATACTATGGTCCTTTGTCTTGCGACACAAGAATGACATCAAGTATGGCAAGTGAATTCCGAGGCTGAGTCTTCCGTAGGTCTCGTGTTATACCATCAACGACTGCTTCTCCATATTCTATCGATGGAGCTTTGTTGCAGAATCGGAACAGTGTGCTTCGGCGATCCATCAGCATGAAGTTAATCTACGTCCTAATGCTGAAGCTGTGAAAAGTGACAGAGTAGGGTTGTCACGTTAGAAAATTTGTGCTTGCGATGACGAAGTTGTGCGAATTAGTCAACTCCAGAATGCGATCGCTATTGGTTACACGTTCCATAGCCGAAACCACCAACCTGATATCTGTTTGTGACCATTCTTCATTGCTCCGACGATTTCGTACAGATCTTCGGCATCGGTAATGATGTCTTCCCGGGGTATCTCAGCGGTTTTCTCATCGAGTAGCTCCAGGAACCCGTTACTATATAGCATGATAGTTTGCAAATTTGGAAGTGTACATTCACATAGAAGTTTATTTACCCTCACTAACGTATGACAGAAACTAACTTGGCCCATCAAATCCAACATATATAAAAACATATCTCTGGACAATAGTGGAAAGGTAGAGTGCTCGCCTATAAGGTGCATTGCAATGGTTCCGCACCCCACCGGTGCATATTTTTGCATAATTACGGAGTATTTTCGTGACACTCAGACAAACACACACATACACACACACGGACTAAGCGCGTTATTTTATAGCATGATGTCACACGTATACTGCAAAATATATATCATATTTACAGCCGCCATAAAACGCACTGCAACACGTTAACTTCGTCGGTTATGGCATGCACTTGGCTCTCCCCACAGTACGTTGAAAACTCCTCGTACTTTTTTCTCCTGCTTTTTACGGTTCTTCATCGCTTTTTTCCATAAAATAATACGTGAATAAGACTACGTAGCGTTAACAAAACCTTTTCCATTAGTTTCATAGTTTATTTTGCTCCTAAGATGCCTTTGGGACCTTATTTTGTAGGGGTTCAATTTCTATCCAATTTCTTTCCACTAGTTGTGCATAATTAAGATTTGTTGTCGTCGGAGTTATAGGAAAAACCAAAATCGGTCGTAGAAGACTGCTAACTATGCGCAATTACAGGAAAACAAGAGCAGAATTTCAATTCCTGTCAACTGGAGTCTTTCAGATGAGATGCTTGGCAACAGAAAGGCTAGTTAAGAAGATTTTCTTAGTTTTATGACAAAGAAGGATGCTGCTGGCGTGGAATTAACACATAGAAATAGGACAGAAATCGAATACCCGTTAAGGGCATTACCTCACGAATCTGGGAATTCAGGTGGAGTACTCGTATACGGTGTAGTAGATTATGGAGAGGAGGGTGATTCCGTCCATTTCTTCTTAATCACCGTAAAAAACGGCCCAGAAGATGCGGCGCGTGCACAAGGCTGGCGCGCTCCAGTCGAACTCCTTGTAGAAAATAGTGCGTCAGAACGCCCGAAGCCGTATCTTCCGGGCCGTTTTTACGGCAGTTAGAAAGAAATGGACGGAATCACCCTTCTCTACATAATCTACTATCCCGTATACGAATACTCCACTTGAAATCCGTACCAACTCAGATTCGTGAAGTGATGCCTTTAATTATCCGATAACTAATTCTAGCGCTTTTTTGCACATTAAATTGCGTGCTTCATCACATAACGATGTTAAAATGTGAACATCGCAAAGACCGGGACCAGCATGTCATCTATGACCGTCCTTCAGTGTTCCTTCTTGTTCTTTCACCGTTTCTCTCAAAAGTAATCATGTCAACAGTAATGACACCTCAATTGCTAATAGTAGTATCAAGTAGGTCCCACCGTTCACACTTAACTAAGAGCAGCCCGTTTGAGATATCCCAAGCAGAAGCAAAGTGAATATTCTTCTGTGGCGAGGTATTCCAATAGGCGATCGTTGTCGTTCTAACACATCTCAATACATCTCTAATGTGCTGAGAGACAATTATGTTTACTCCATTCCTGATCCCGTTAATGGTTCCTGATTTTTAGACTGTAGATTTTTTGACGTTATCATCGCTCCAAAATTGCAATCGAACCAACCTATTACAGAAAACACCCTGCTCTTTTGAGCAGGTTCAAGCGTGTAGTCGGGACGCGATTCCACCGAAAGCTAATCCTCTCTGTTCCACTTCCTCCTACCTTTCTCGTTAATATAGTGGCTCAGGACGGGTGTAGTGTAGCTGTTGGAGGTTCCGCTCCCTGTACGATCGATCGGAGGTTCGAATCCGCCCTAGCGCAAACCAAGTCTTTCATCCTTCCGGGATCCATAAATTAGTACCAGACTTGTCTAAGAGGATAAAAACACTGAACTGATACATCGGCTAGCCACCGCAAGTCATTGTATAGGCCAGTTACACGTTCGCGAACCTCAAAAGATTCCGAATTAAAGTGAACGTGGGGGCGCATCCCAAGAGGATTGATTAACACCAGAAACTTTATCGTTATGGTGGCTCAGGTAGCTATTAAAAAATAGATGTAATAAATAGAACTTAAACTTACCAATAAGTTGAAAAATGAATTAAAATTGAAATGGATATAATAAACAAATAGAATAATAAACACAGATGAGTAAAAATAAATCCACGGCACTTACGTGCAACTTGGAGGTGATTTTAGCGATGAACACTGACTCTGATTTAGAGTGAGAGCAGAAGTGGTGCAAATTTTGGTAAACAATAAACAACCATGCTATATAATAACGCGCTTAGTCCGTACATGTGTTTACTTGTGTCTCGGTCACGAAATTCTAAAAAGACGGGAAGAGAAGGGACGGGTTCCACGGCGTCGGATTGAGGCACCGACGTCGTAAAGCGGTAAAACAGGGTGACGCGGATCCCACTACGCAAAGCGGTACATTGGGTTGGGATGGGTCCAGTTGCGTATAATTGGTGTGCCGTTGTGCATTGGTATCGTGCAATTAACACATGTGGATTTGACAAAGAGTAAATGAAACGCTGTGAACCGTTCATAGAAGTGACCACTGCATGTATTGTGTTTCACCTTAGTGACCCCATCGCGTATCTATTTCCTTGCACATTTGCCTCAGTTTGGTAACGTCAGTTCTTCGCATATTCGGAAACAGACATGCAAGCGGCTGCTTAAAGGCAGCATACCACGAATCTGAGATGGTGCGGATTACAGACAATGCCATCTATTGCAGCGCTCCTCCCCTTGCGCCGCCTCCGCCCCGCGATTCGTCTAAAACCAATCCGAACTGCCCCGATAGGCAGCAAGGGACGCTACGCGTGCAATGGTTGCACGCTGCAGTAGAAAGCATCGCACAAAACAGCATTCAGGGGCGGCTGCTTGCAGTGATTCAGGGAGAGATGAGCGGAACCACCCCGGTCTCCATAATCTACGACCCGTAAACGGATACTCCACCTGAAATCCGCACCACCCCAGATTCGTGGTATGCTGCCTTTAAATAGTTGCTAACTTGACTTTTTACCTGACCTAACGTAGAACGTTATCTTTACCAGTAGTGATGATGGTATTCATGTCATTTCAAGCTAGTACATCATTCTGTGGTTATTGCTGAGAAAAAAGCGAACACTCTTACTTTAAGTAATGTTTCCAAAATGTGGTTTTAAAGAAATATAGGTGCACGATCAAGTTTGAATATTCTCCAGATGTAGAACTGACGCGTTTAGCAAGAAAACTATGAAAAACTTCACCTATGAAATCTGCCTAAATCTTTGAGGAAAAAATAAAGCGTCGATGTCTTATTTTACAAGAAATGTTGTTACTGTTAATTTTGATTGATGGTGAAGGCAAGCGAAGCGAAACACCACAAAAAGTCCGGGTTTAGATGGGGGGGGGGGGGGGTCAAATTGATTAATAATAATAGTTAAACCATCTAAAAAAGTTAGTAAGGATGCGCTTTGTAAAGAAATGTCCGCGCTGCAAAACAATTGAATAATTTTTCTTAGAGGTCTTCTGGTTTTTTAAAAATTAACTGAGAAAAATTAAGCATCTTAGCAAACTTCTAGGCATTTTCTCAACAAACTTTCAAGAGAAAAGAATGTGAAGAACATAGAACAAGATATGAGTGTAAAAAAAATCTTGCCCTATGATATTTCAAAGTAAATTAGTTTCCATAAGGGTATGAGTTATTAGCTGAGTTATTGAATTTGTTAGAAGTCACGCATTTTGAGGTGCAGCCAAAAATGAGAATCTTCGCACTTTTCCAACTCTTGCAACCTATTTTGCACTAATTTTACCTCTATTTTCACAGATAGATGTTGTTTTTCGCATAGTTATGATTCCATAGTTCCTTACTTTGTATGATATTGTGAAGGGTCATCCTTAATGAACAGACGCATCTTCAATACTGAAGAGGCCGTAACATAGGAGCGCCGAAGTACTAAATGCTATGAAGGAAATGAAGCTCGCCTCCTACGACTTCTTAGTACCAATACAGAGTCACCACCGGTTAGTTCCGCTTCTCCTTTATAAAATAATTACGAAAAAATTTGCAATAGTTCGATTTGACAGTTGTGATAGCAAGTCCATTTTTCAAAAGAATCAGAATTTTAAGCAGTCACGCGCATCTTGAACAATTTGTTTACCATTACCTTCTTCATTACCTTCACAACTTTTATTACTTCATTTATTAATGGAGTTGATAGTTTGACCTAATATTGACAGCTGACTGTGAATATCGAATTTTCGAATTCAGTCAGTGAAGCGGTCATCAAGCGCAGTTTAGGCAGCAAGAGAATGTTAAATCACCCATCATCAAGATTGACTTAAGGAACATACTATTTCCATTACGAGAAGTATAAAGAATACGAGGGCGTAAGTGCATCCCGATGGGGAATGATCAACGCCGTGCACTTTATCCTTCATACAGTTTTACCTAGCACAAAAATAAGATTTTTTGTCATGCTGTGGCTTGCATACCCTCGCCCTAGCTAAACTATTTTCGACTCTTCCTCAATCATTTATTCAAGCATTACACCACTTCATTTTAATATCGAATATGTTCGCATACGATCCCCATCGGAAAAATTCCGACGTACGCTAAACCCTGCTTTTGAGGCGTTCTGGAGGTGCGCTTATCTTCTCAGTACTGTACTAACATCAAGTATGGCACATGTTTTGCATTATATTCTTCTGTAGTTGTAGTGGTACTGAAGGAAAACTATATCTTTCTTAGTGGAATCTTGCTACAAGTACGCAGCAGATTTGAATGAACTGCAATGTCTGGTTTCTTTACCTTCCATCATGCACTTAAATGAACCTTTATGCGGTCACAATGTAATGTATTACGGTGTCATCTACAAGAACATCCACTGTATGTGGTGGTAACTTTTCTCGCATATTTCAACCTCGCTTCCAACCTTCAATGAAAAAGAAGCAGTGTCAGCAAATTCCTATTCTACTGCTTGCGAACGCTTAATCCACAAACAATTGCAGGGGCGTTGCAGCGTACTTCGACGAAAAATTCAAATTAATAAATTTTACCTTACGTTGTTAGACAAACAACACCTCACGGAGGTTATAAATGAGGGAGATTAGGGTTGAAAAACAATAAATTTTCTTTCCAGGAATTCGATTTCATTCCAAAATAAAACAAGTCCGCAGGCTATCATTTTGGCATCAAAAATTACGTTATTTCATTTCGCTTGTGGATCTTTGTGCTTTTCATGTTCACGTACGTGTTTCTAGCAGTTAATTGCACCACACTCAATTTGTTCACCTAATTTAGCGCCTTTGTTGTACTCTGATTCAACGAAGGAGGGATGGAGGACAAGAGATAACCGCGAAAATCGCCTGACCGCTGCCTGCTGCTCCATCAGCTTCACAGCATCCACGACCGCCTCCCTACTGCCCTCGAACCATCATCGCACGCAATGTTCGCGTGGCAATGGAGTGGCGGAAACTGGGAATTTGGGAAGGAGAGAAGTGAAAAGCGAATTGATGCAGCAAGTTCTAATATGCGAATATGGTGAAGTGAGCGCATCTTGTCAGAAATTTAAAAGGAGAAAATCCGTCTGTTCAATTGAAAGATATATCACCAGAAGCATACTAAAGGGTGATACGATTAGTGATAAGAGTGGTATGCGAGATTCATATTGACTCCATTTAAGAAAGTTCACACAGATAAGGATTATAACAGAATTATGCTGCAGAAAAAACACCAACAAGCATATATTTTCACACATTCCATAATTTCACGAATTTCACATTTCACTCTCTATTTCTTCTATATTTTGTATACATTGTTTAAACTCCTTCCTACACATTGTTTTTTTATCGCTTCATTTCTATCTATTCTTTGCGAAATATTACAGTTTCGGTGAATTAGTGGCGAAGAGAGACCTCTGTATTACCGAAATCTGCATCTGATCTCTGTATTTAAGTACAATGCATGTCTGCGAGGCATAACTCGTGCCTCCTCAGGCATTGGATGCCAGTTTAACTTAGCAAGATGTGTAAAAACAAGTGCTAGGAAGCGAAAAAAGTAAAGAAATATAGTATGAAAACGAACAGTGGGACATTATCTCTAAGCAATGAGATGACAGGGTGGTTTCCATTTCACAATTCAGAGCAGGTAATAACAAATGATAATAATCACTTCCACTCACATTTCTAAACGCTGTTTCACTTATGTGAGTTTCTTAAAGGTAGCATATCACGAATCTGAGGTGGTACGGATTTCAGGTGAAATATCCGTATACGGGGTCGTAGATTATGGATACCGGGGTGGTTCCGTTCATCTCTCCCTGAATCATTGCAAGCAGCCGACCCCTGAATGCTGTTTTGTACGATGCCTTCTATTGCAGCGCGCCATCCTTCCACGCGCAGCGTCCCTTACTGCCTATCGGAGAAGTCCGAATTGATTTTCGACGAATCGCAAGGCGGAGGCGGCGGAAGGGGTGGGGCGTTGCAATAGATGATTTTAGAGGCAGCTGTTTGAAGTAATGCAGGGAGAGATGAGCGGAAGTACCCCCGCCTCCATAATCTACAACCTCGTATACGGATACTCCACCTGAAATCCGCACCACCCCAGATTCGTAGTATGCTGCCTTTAAACATCTACGACTCCAAATTCTTAATCTACCGTTAATCTATGGTTTCAAACAACTTTCATCGCCAAACACTTTTTTGTTCGTTTTAAAAAGTGCATCGTAACAGGTGCGAGCGCGGCAAAAAAAGAACGCATCGTAAGAGAGGCAGACGCGGGAAAGATGGTGTGGGCGGGGCGTCAGCGAGACGCAGTACAAGAGAAGCGACCAGGCTTCTGTAGTGGTTGTGACGCTGTCAGGAGTCGCGCGGTGCAATTATCGAAGCTCATTAGCCTCCTGAATATGCAGCGTCACATCATACGTGTACTTCTTGACTTCCCACGAAGAAGAAGAGTGGATCACCCAGAGGGTAACCCCGGAAGTCAATCTCTTCTTTCCGATGTGATCTTAGGCAGTATCAGTCGAGAAAGTAAACCCCGTAACGGAAATCAATAAAAGTTATTCAGCTTTGTAAAGTTACAAACTCCAAAATGAAATCCAAACAAGAACAATAAACTCACCATTGCTAGGAACAACATTAATGGATAAACAATGTCCACGGCGAAGGGAATTCGATCAGTGGCTGCTTGTATAAATGAAGCGATGAGTAGAAACAATGAGTCGCAAGCAAGAAGAACAGCAAGAACCTCAAGCAAGTATCGATAAAAACATCACGGAAATAAAGGTATACTCATAGATCGTCATCCTATCCAAAAAAAAATCTATAGGATAAGGAGACGGATCATTTATGACCTTATCCATGACCTTGTTAAAAGAAGAATAATGTCTGAGTGATGAAGAAGGAACGGGGGAAAGAAACCTCATTTTTTGCAGTTAAACTATATTATCACTTCAAAACATTCTCTTTTCTTTGTACCAGTGGATTGCTGCATTTAATGCTCTCCAAAGTGGGAGCTACTAAGCAAAATGGCCATTTCCAGAAAACAGATCTACATCTTACTTTTCAGAATCTAAAACAAATTTCTGAATGTCGCTTACATTCAGAATAAGCCGTGATTATGGGGCACAGTTTATATTTGGTTGGTTCGAAAGTCTGGCACCACAATTTGTTTTTCGATCCAGAATTTTAGAGATCTTGAATAAAAATTTCTGGTAATTGAATATGGTAGAATGTTCTAGAAGCTTACACCACAGGGGTATACAGGGTGAAACGTGGTGATGGGACACGACCCTCTCGAATAAGAGTTAGCCGAGGAACAAATGGCAGCAATTGATAGCTGACATAAGCAAAGGAACAGTTTGAACTGATAGTTTGAATTGATAGTTCAGTGAAGGTTGAACATATATAGTGGATCATGAAGTCATTATTTTGTTGATTGATATCTATGAACAATAAAGTTATAACTGTTCGAAAAAGGTGTGAAATTCGGCGCAAGACTTTGGGACGTACCTAATACTTGAACATAATAACATCTAAGCGCCAAAAAAAACCCCTCAGATTGTGCAAATATTGTTAGATGGGAAAGATCGTTAACAGCTTCGTGAAAAGAGCACTTCGATATCTTGAACATGTCTTGTACATGAAGGCTCGCTCATCACTTACTTGACACAGTCGGCGGGCTGATCTCATCACCTGACGCGATTACTCGCATCTTCGCCGAGGTGTGTTCACAGAATTTGAGAGCGTTTGGTAACAAAATGTTGCTAAATTCAGATGTAAATCGTTGAAAACTATGCAATATAGGAATACTAACGTTTTAAGTGCAGTTATAGATCTTCCTCTGAACAAATCTCAATCCTGTGGATCTAATCCTTTAGATTTCATTGTCGTCTATGTAGAATATGTGATCTGTTTTCGTTTTTTTTTCTCTCAAAGATAATGTGCCACTATCAGCTTGCTTTCATTCTAACTCTTTCCTCCTTCTTTACCCTCTCCAATCCTCTTTTCTTCACTCTAAGACCCCCACCTCTCACTGGGAAAACCCCAACGTACGCCCACGGCTAACGAATAGAATCACAATCAGATTAGGATGTTCACAATCAAACGCATGAAAAGGTTCGAACAAGAAATATCTTCACCTAGGAAAGCGGCTACGATACTTCAAAAGACTTCTGAAGGCTTCAAAACTAAGATCACATGGAGACTTATTTGTTTGGTTGAACGGACGTGAAAACAGTCGTACTCAATAAATACACAATTTAACAGGGATTTCATTGAGGGGTTCCGTACCAGAGGAAAATCTTTTCTATCATCAGAGCAAAAGACACTTTTTTAAATAGAAGATCAAGTTCAAGTCCATTCTTTCTTAACTACTATGACAACCTGTGAAACATTTATTTACATGTATAGTGATTTGTAAGAAATGTCAATCGGCATTACAGTAAACTTTCTTTTTTTACATGAACTTTCCTTTCACTGAAGCTATTGGTGCTGACCTCCTCTGGTCAACAACTTGTTCATGGTCATTCACATATGGTAAACATGATTCCTTAGCTCACTTTGACGGGAAACGGTAAAGACACTTGTCCCCAAATGCCTCCTAGGCATTGCGCATCCGAAAGATATGCTTGTTGAGGAGACACCAACATCCCTCGAATAAGTTAGTAATAATAATAAGTCGCATCGTTGGCGGAACACACAAAGTTGCTTCTTACGCATTCTTCTGGATTGTTAGGGGGAAGAGGAATAAAATGTAATCCCTCTTATACTCGTGAACTACATCCCTACCACAATCTACTCCTACGGGAATCCCAACATCAAAAATTTTGTATTTGATGGTATGCTGTCTTTAAGGGCAGCATACCTGAAATTGAGTGTTGGGATCTCTTCACGAATAGATAGGGTTAGGAGTGTAGTTTCACGAGTAGTACGAGCACGAGTGAGCACGATCATGCTAAATGATCTTGTCGCTGCGAAACTCCCTAGCGGGAGCGACGGCTTCAGCATCCGATTGATTGTCCGCCCGCAGATGCTGCATATATGCCCACCTTCGCACATGTGATACATTGCTAGGTGTTTAGTTAGGGGCATTCAGTGCGAGAAGGCAGTTTCAAATGTCATTTTTCCGGGTAATCAGAATTGAGTGTGGTCGCGCTCACACTCGTGACATAACCGTAACCGTAAGTGGATCATAAGGGTGACATAGCTATTCGTGTAGAGACCACAACACTCTCAGTTCTGTTATATGCTGTTTTTGATTCTGTGAGCAGACGGTTAATAAAAAAAAATAACAGTGCAATGTACAAAATGCACTGGACTTTAAAACGTCTTCCAACCCTTCTCAAAGAAACCTGCTGAAACTCTGATCAAAGTGAAATATAGTCGGGTAAAAAAAACATGAAGCACTTTCAGCTGCTTAAGCGGTTGCGCTCGAAGCGACGCGGTGGAGATAGGGGTTGGAATCGAGATGAAACCATCGCAAACTGTAGCAATGAACGGTTTTAGAAGGGATCTACACTCGACCCTAACTGCTACGCTCCACCGGACCGTTTCGGGCACAATCTCTTCGCAAAAAAAAAGGATGGGGGCGGTCGTTAGGTACCCGCAGCCGCCGCGACAGCGATTAGGGATCATTAGGGAAAACGACTGGCAACGGCGATCGTTAATTGCGCTGCGCAGCGTCAGCAGAGCACTGCACTGCGTTTGCCTCATGCCCCGTCCATCACATCCTTCATCAGCGACTCTCATCGTCTAATGAGGTACGAAACATGCCTCGCAGGGGCACGCTATCTCTGCTATTGCCTCCGTATGGAGTATCGATCGTTTACGTATAAAGATATATCGAACGACTGCACACGAGATACCAGAAACAGGAAATAATTGTACGTTTTATTTGCGTAAAGCAAAAAAATCGAAATTTCACAAACTACTGCAGTATCTTACAAGGATTTAATAGTCTGTATAAATACAAATCTACATCCATATCTTCTATTCAGTTTTTTCAATCACAAATCTACATCTTTCGAAAACCAGGTTCTCGGTTCTACACCATTTTACTTTTATTTTACAACGTTTTTAGCTAGCTATGTTTACATTTGTTGCAACATTTGCTTTACAAATACAAATTTTAAAAAAATACAACATTACAAATTTTCTACGTTTTTGCTTCATTTTTAGCATTTTCATTTTCTACGTTTTCTTCCACTTTCTATGTTGCTAAGTTGCTGCCTTTTTGTTCTTTGAACTATCGTAGAAGGCAACTCTATCACGTAATTGCAATACAAGCGTTGCTCATGACCTCAGCGATGTGGTGATGGATGGGCTTAGTGATCACAGGTAGCCCAAGATATGCCTTCTCTGGCCTTCCGACAGCCTCTTCTGCAGGCACTTATCCGGCTGCAGATAATCGGCTGCGGGTACTTAACGATACGCACCCAAAAAGGATTACCATCTGAGTACTAAATAGTGGCAGGCAAAAAATGAAGTTCGGGATGTAGGGCTCACAGTAATATCAAGGAAGTTTACAATGATACACAATGCAACATATAGACAATACTGCTAGTAAGACCAGTTGATTATGGTCAACTTACGTCAGAACATATCCACAGCATGGCGGCGTATTCTTCAGCAGCACTTGTGAGCTATGTTATGTCTGCACACACTACTGCACTCCCATGTCAATGAGTAGTTGCGCATCCAACAGTGTTAACGTTCAATAAAAGTTCGAGCGTTCAAGAAGACAGGTCTTCATGAGTCAAACGATAGGTGGTACCAAGAATAGACACCAAGACCTCGCTCATTCTAGACAGTACGGATGGGGCGTTGCCTATAACTTTCTCAGTCTTCCCTTCAAGTCACCAATACCTCTATCTGTTTCCTTCCTCCGCGCTTGAAGAACAGTTCGAGTTGGATGAGATGGGGAAACTTCAATCTGATCACTCTGATGTGACGTCCACATCGGTCTCCACTGATAAAGAGTGCTCATGAAGACTACCGGACGCATAACCCTTGTTTTCAACGACCTGTCGAGCGAAGTTCGCGTTCAATTTCCACACAACGAAGTGATTAGGAACCCATGCATCCAGGACAAAAAGCTACGAATCAAAAAACTGAAGAAGAACTTTGAGCTAGCCAGCGAAGAAGCGCTATGAGCCTAGGAATTAGCAGACGCATTCCACTGCAGTACGGTACAACTGTTATACCGTATACGGTTTCAATGACCTCTTCTAAGGCATAATTTTGTTGTTCGTGTACACTAGATGTGGTCACAGAACACCTCTCCAGGATACTTTTGATAGCCACGACGCCATTAGAAGTCAGGATAAACTTACTCCCATACTAATCCTCACGTTTAGAGGAAAATAAAAAAAATGGGAAGGCTTCTAGAGCATATTCAATTCCCAAAACACCAAGAAGATAAAAGATATCCACAGAATAAATTATCTAATGGAAACTGTCGAGAAAAATTGAGCCACAACGATAAGTAAAGTAGCTTAAAGTGAGGGCCTAAATGCATGCAACGGTTATATTGTATATCCACAACCCGAGAAAGAAATAAGGCAATCCTTAGTTGCTCTTTACTGAAACTGTCGAAAGAGTCGGGGGTTTCGTTCTAGAAACTAACGAGTATAAGATCAATGGATTGAAGAATTCTGGTCGAACACCCCTACGAGGTGTCAACCAAAGCAGAAACCATCGGCAACGTTCTGCCACTACTCAAGATCCAAGAGTAGCCTTATAATTAGAGGCAACATACCATGTATCTGATGTGGTAAGAGAATCCGCGGGGAAAGCTAGAAATGGGATTGTACATTCCGGATCAGGGGTGATTCCGCTCATTCTTCCCTTATCGCCGTTAAAAAAACGGCGTGGGAACTACTTTGGTTATTACGAAGTAAGTTAGAACGTTCTCTATGGACATGTTTCGGTCCCCATAGTAGCCTATCCACCATAGCCTATCCATCGTCATAAAAAACGGCGAGGAAACCGCCTTAGTTCCTATGAGGTACAGTAGAACGCGCTTCTATGTACACCGCTCCGGTCCTATCAACAGGCTACCCATCGGTTTTGCTTGAATAGGCTAGTGAGAAGACATCACTGACCTTCGACCGATCGTACTTGGATGCGGCGCGTGCAGAAGGCTGGCGCGTTGCACTGAAAAAAAAGCGTCTTTCACACCATTTTTTACGTCGGTTAGGGAAGAATGAGCAGAACCACCCCTAATCACGTAATCTACAACTTCAACTCTGGATTTTCCCACATTCCCAGATTGTCGGATTCCTTCAGCAAGTCAGATTGGTGGTATGTTGCCTTCAAGTCTCCAATCTCCTCCCAAATGTACGCAGCTTCATCGACGTTGAAGAGGAAATCCAAAACCATAGAAACGAAAAAAAAAAAACAAATCACGAATCTAAATCACCCACGGCGAATAAAACCAAGCAAGGAATCGAGGAGCGGAAGAATTTGTCGCAGTTCTCTGCAAGAGGAATGACCATTCTCCAAAAAGGAGCAAGCCGAACATCATACCTACATGTGTGAACTCACCGTTCTTCTGCAATAAGAATTGCCGACGTGCGCCACGGAAAGGACTTTAAACTCTGACACAAACACTTCTCAGCACAAAATTTCGTTTTCTTTCGACCAAGCGAAATGTGGATAAGATGAGGATGTACATGGCAATGGCAAAAACGTGTTGTGTATGAAAAACACCGCGACCAGTCTAAAGTACCGTGTTTCGGTATGACGGACATATGTTTTCAACCCATCTACGGAGTCAATGGAACAGTTCACATCCCTCCCGATACGAATGTAGATCGCTCCTTCATCAGCGAACACTTTGCAGAATGCCGAACCACTGACATAGCAGCCGGGCCCTGCAAGTCATTTTATAGGTTCCATACACATGTATTAAACTTCTATAATACTGCATTTAAGTCGAGCACGTTGGCACATCCTAAGGGGACCAATAGAAGTGAAACGCTTTAACCTGGGCCCTCGAACTACCAATTTTCATGACTTACTTTTCACAAATTTCAGCAGAGCATCTATTGCGTTCCAAATGTAGGACGGGTACATCATCATAGGGCATCCCACTGACCTACCAGACATAGAGCGCAAAGTCTATCCTCCCGTCTGATGCGAAATTCCACTGACATTCAGAGATCGGGGTGCAGCAAACCTGGGTGGTTGAGCCAACCAATATCATGACTTGGAAGGTTGCCGCTGACAGCCACAGGCTTTCACCGTGCAGAGAGGAAAGTGCATGGTGTGAATGTTCAGTGTGTGATAAAATCTGCGAGACAACATTTAAATGAGGGAGCGGAGCAACATGTTAGATGGCAATGCTGTGATCAGTGACAAGGATCGAGGCAAAGCGAAGAAGGCTTGGAACATTGTCTTAGGTAGTGGTCGGATTTCTCATTGTTTATTGTGCAGAACTCGACGGAAGTTGAGCCTTAGAGGTAATCGACAACTCTTGATGATATTTGTGACACCAACGTTAGAAAGGAGTTTCAAAATACAATTCAGTAGGACTCCAGAGCCCAAAGGCAACGTCCCATCTTTCCGTCTCGGAGATCCTCAGCGAGCAGAGCAGTTCCTTACTATCGCAGAATATGTATGCATTCCTTACTGCGTGGAAGCACAAAATTACGAGGAAAACGAAGGTTCTTACCAATTTAACTACGAGTCTTCTTGTCCAAGGAAGTGTCATACCTCCACCGTAAGTTATTTGCGCCGTAAGTATAGGAGAAATAAAGAATATAAACAGACATGGAATCCATACTAAAGCTGTATGTCGGAAACATCGTGTTAAGGTTGGATAGCTCCTCCTCCATATTGAATTATCCTGGAAACAAGCGGATATTTCACATCGAATCATCATGTACACAAATCCATCAGATGATCAGCATAGCTCTACTAATGCCATAATCAGTGAAACTTACTGTGGTGACAGATATCGTGTGATGGCTAGTCACAAAAAATTACAGCAATTTAGGTTTTTTTCGCAGAGTAGAAAGGAGGTTATTGTAAACACTGGTTGAATTTATTCCCTCGTGATAGTAAGACTTGAAGTTTCGTGAACAACCATGCACAGGGATGTGGCCTGCTGATGGGTACACGCAAATCAACATTCAGCAGTGTGGATTTATTTTGTACCATGAAACCGTAGTGCTCATCGTTAGCCACATCCATTACTGAGTTCTATACAGTAACGACATATGTCCAGCGTCTTCTATCTCAACTTATGCGGCTACCAGTATATGTTACATTCGTTCAGAAAAGACAGGAATCGACACTCGCACATATTGGTCAGAATTCTCATGTCATGTTTTACTGGCTAAAGTGATACCGGTGTAGGGTGTTGTTGATTCAAACGTATTCAGTAACTACCTTACAGTCCCCTAAGACATATGAGGTCGTTCATAAGTCAAAGTGGCGAAGGCCGATAACTTATTTGCACAAATAGAATAAGAAGCAACTTGCAGAATTTAGGAATGAAGAGAAAGTCGTTAAGAGACAATAATATTACCAATAGTATTCGCTGCGTTCCTGCTATACATATCGACTGGAACTTCCTACGTTACGAATTTATGGAATTATGAAAAAGAAATGAAGGCAGAAAATTGAATACTCAGATGCAAATCCCTACCCAGAACCGCTCTCCGCAAAAGGCATCGAGTCCTGCCAACGCTTGAAAAGATACGTTGAACCCCATTAATGAAGCGCTTTAACAAACAATGGAATTTGAGCGCCTAGTATTAAATTGTCATCAAAGTAAACTCGGCTATAACACCAATATCTGAAATATAGCAATAGAGCGATGATATGAAGACAGTCCCAAGTTACTGCTAGTAGTGAAATTCGAAAACAATTAATGGATAACTCGCTGGGATAAACATGTACTAGCTTTCGTAAATCCGAATAAAGAAAGCATAGATAGGAATATAGATAGGGAAGGAAGGTGCGTTGTGAGGACGTAACTATACGACCCTTCGAGAAAGACGGGATATTGACATTTGAGATCAAACAAAACTAATGAATTGTTGGCCTTTTTTTGTTCCAAAAACGTATTGTGATTGCAAAATAATACCGCTCTTCGGTTCTAGGTGCTTCTGCCGAGTGAATACAGTAATGGGAAAGAGAGATAGCTAGAAGAATAAATCCTTCTGATAAAGGCCGTACTCTATGATAACAACAGCGTACAAAGACCAAAAATGAAACATTAGAAGCAGACACGTAGGGTACAACCCGGGTGATTGTATGTAGACGGATCTCCATGCTAGAATACAAACTAGAATATGTGTATTCTAAATAGAGTGTTCGAATTCCTCAAATCTTTGCAGTAACGGGTCAACAGTAGATACCTGGGGTGAAATGTTGGAGAGGGGAGGGGCGTTCTCATTTCTGGAAACTCTGTCTTATTTTTTCTCATCGTAACATCAGCTTACATGTCATAGATCTTCTGAGATCAGTGTTTAGGTTTTAGGACCGCAACTGATCTAGTTATTCACTTCCAGAAATAAAGGCGCGTTTGAGTGCCCTCCTCAAACGCGCCCTTATTGCATCTTACCCTATGTCCGTAAGTGATCACAATAGAAGCAGTGAAAGGAACCATTACTGAAGCACAGAAGGAAGCTACGATCCACACGCAGCGAAGAAAGACACTCGCGCTTCGATGACCATATAGTGTGAAGGAACTGCGCCATCAAGCGGCGACAAGACCGGGATTACTTCGCACGCGTGGAGCAAGCCTGGTTGGAGGTACTCAGTGCTTGCTACATATAGTCGGGTCAAACGACATGAAGCGCGATGCAGCTGCGCGGTGGAATTGAAGTGGGACCATCGCCAACTACAGCCATGAGCGGTGGTAAAAGAGGTCCTCACTCGATCCTAACCCCTACGCTCCACCGCTCCGCTTCCAGCGCAGCTGCTTCATGTCGTTTTGACTCTACTATACAGTCAACGTAAAACGTATTTCATAGGCATCACCCCAGAAATCTGGGGTGGTACGGGTTCCAGCTGGGTATTGCCTGTACGGGGTCGTAGGCTGTGGGGAAGAGTATTATTCTGTTCATCTCTCCCTGTATCAGTGTAAACAGACGACCCGGAACGCTGTTTCCTACAACGTCCTCTATTACAGCGCGACTCCCCTGCGCTCCTCGCCTGCGATTCGTCGAAAACCCATTCTGATGAACTGCAGACGGGGGAGGGCCGCAATGGCTGCGCGTTGCAACGGAAGCCGTCGTAAGAAACGACAATCCGGGATCGTCCGTTTACAAGAAGAGATGAACGGAATTACCCTCTTCCCCATAATCTGCGACACTGTATTGGCTTTCCCGGCTGAAACCCGTACCACCCCAGATTCGCTGGTGATACCTTCAACGCGTTTAAGCGACGCGTGCCTGGGAAGATGTACTCTGAGCTCTCTCTGCAATGCGTGGATTATATCCGGAACTTTTTTCCTTTTTCTATAGTTTTTCATAGCTTTGCTGTATAATAGTGCACGAAGAGGACTGTATAGCGCTAACACATTCATTTTCCATTAATTCTGTCATTTCTTTATCTCCCGGGATTTCTCTAAAGTCTCAGTTAAAGGCATCACTTCACGAATCTGAGTTGGTACGGATTTCAGGTGGAGTATTCGTATACGGGATAGTAGATTATATAGAGAGGGGTTATTCCGTCCATTTCTTTCTAACTGCCGTAAAAACGGCCCGGAAGATACGGCTTCGGGCGTTCTGACGCACTATTTTCTACAAGGAGTTCGACTGGAGCGCGCCAGCCTTGTGCACGCGCCGCATCTTCTGGGCCGTTTTTTACGGTGATTAAGAAGAAATGGACGGAATCACCCTCCTCTCCATAATCTACTACACCGTATACGAGTACTCCACCTGAATTCCCAGATTCGTGAGGTAATGCCCTTAACGGGTATTCGATTTCTGTCCTATTTCTATGTGTTAATTCCACGCCAGCAGCATCCTTCTTTGTCATAAAACTAAGAAAATCTTCTTAACTAGCCTTTCTGTTGCCAAGCATCTCATCTGAAAGACTCCAGTTGACAGGAATTGAAATTCTGCTCTTGTTTTCCTGTAATTGCGCATAGTTAGCAGTCTTCTACGACCGATTTTGGTTTTTCCTATAACTCCGACGACAACAAATCTTAATTATGCACAACTAGTGGAAAGAAATTGGATAGAAATTGAACCCCTACAAAATAAGGTCCCAAAGGCATCTTAGGAGCAAAATAAACTATGAAACTAATGGAAAAGGTTTTGTTAACGCTACGTAGTCTTATTCACGTATTATTTTATGGAAAAAAGCGATGAAGAACCGTAAAAAGCAGGAGAAAAAAGTACGAGGAGTTTTCAACGTACTGTGGGGAGAGCCAAGTGCATGCCATAACCGACGAAGTTAACGTGTTGCAGTGCGTTTTATGGCGGCTGTAAATATGATATATATTTTGCAGTATACGTGTGACATCATGCTATAAAATAACGCGCTTAGTCCGTGTGTGTGTATGTGTGTGTTTGTCTGAGTGTCACGAAAATACCCCGTAATTATGCAAAAATATGCACCGGTGGGGTACGGAACCATTGCAATGCACCTTATAGGCGAGCACTCTACCTTTCCACTATTGTCCAGAGATATGTTTTTATATATGTTGGCGTGGAGTATAAATTATAGAAATCGTACATTTTATATGGCCGATCACCAAGTCAGCATCTCATGCAACGCTCCGGCACCAGACCCCGCCAACCTTATAAACGGCGCTGAAGAAATTCCCGTGTGCGTCGCCGAGACTACAGTCTTGACGCCTAGCGCGGAAACTGTTGTCCCTTGCTATTCTGAAGTTGCGGACCATTCCCCACTTGTTCTCGCCGCTCAATCCATCCACCTGAGTGATCGCTCGCTAATGGTCTCCCCGGTGGTCTTTAACGCAGGTGCGACGCGATTGCTGGTCTCTAACCCCTCGGCCAAGACCGAGATCCTATGTAAGGGCCAGCAGGTTTCCTCCGCCGTGCGGATCGACGAAGACGCCACTGTGGAGACTTTCGCTATAGCTACGTTTCCTCCCTAACACAAATTCGGTAGCAGGTAACGTTTGTAATGTGGCGGTATGCCCCGATACTCAGTATAGTTCTTTGCCGTTTAAGCTGGACTTGTCCGAGGGCGGAGGTTTCGGAGCGGGAGCGTCAGCAGCTGCTTGAGCTTTTCGATGAATTCAGTGATCACATTTCATGTGATGCGTATGACTTAGGGTCATACGAAGAGACCGAGATAGTTATTAAGACAACCAGTGAAACTCCTCCTTCGCGCTTTAGACCTCCACGGATTCCGGTAAAATTCCAGAAAGAGCTCGATGAGCATATTAACAAATTGCTTCGAGCAGGTCACATAGTAGAGAGTGATACTCCTTGGATCCATAATACAGTGTTAGTAAAGAAGAAGGACGGTTCCCTTCGAGTCTGTCTCGACTTCCGTCCTCTTAACAAGATTACCATCCCCGACCATTACCCTTTGCTACGGATCGAGGATATACTCGCTAAGATAGCGGGTCATAAATACTATACGACGTTGGATTTAGCGTCAGGTTATATGCAGTTTTTGTTATCACCTGAGAGACAGGAGAAATGTGGATGGGCAACCCACCATGGAGTGTATCAGTTCGTCTACCTTCCCTTTGGCCTTAAGAATGCCGGCGCCTACTTCTCTCGATTTCTCTCTATTGGCAGGCTTAAAAGCCAACTGCCTGGCCTACCTAGACGACATTGTTATCTTCGACAAAGACTTCCCGAGCCATTTGGCCTCCCTTAGGAAGGTCCTTTATTTTCGTTTGTTCAACATCAAGGCTTCGGGTAAGAAGCTGACAGAAATTGCGCGGTCCAAGATTTCTTTCTTGGGTCATGAGATTTCAGGCAATTCTTATAGCCCCATCGACCGCAATCTGAGGGCGATCCGAGAGTTTCCCAGACCTTCCACGATCAAAGAGGTTAAAGCTTTTATTGGCATGGCAAATTTCTTCCGCAAATTCATAGAAAATTTCTCTTTAATCGCCGCACCTCTGTACGTACTTCTAAAAGACAAGGCCAAGTTTGTCTGGGGAATGGAACAGGAGTCCTTCCTCCGCTTGAGAGAGTGTCTCTCGTCTAAGCCTTACTTAGCCTTTCCCCGCGATGATGAGTTTTATTTGCATACCGATAGTAGTTAGGCAGCCGTGGGAGCCGCCTTATTCCAAAAGCAAACCCAGGAAGGGGGTCTATTAGTTGTTGTAGGCTATTTCAGTAAAGCATTCTCGATTCTCAGCGCAAATGGAGTTCCACTCATATCGAACTGTTTGCCATTATAAGCGCACTTCGGTTCCTTCGTGCAACCATATACGGCAATCACACTACAATTCGTTCGGATCACAGACCACTCACGTTTCTACTGAAACACAACCATACTCATGATAACCTAGCTCGATGGGTAGTTGAGCTTCAGAGTTACGATGTCTCAATCGAGTACCTTAAGGGGTCCTCGAACGTGGTTGCAGACGCCCTCTCTCGTGTCACAAATAGCCGGGTCTGCTTCTCGGACGACTCTCCGGAGTCCGACGACATCATAGAATTCCCTATGAGTATCAATATGTGTAGGCCGAAGATCCGCTCACTGCGATCTCCGATAGTGTTCGCAGGGAGTCTAGTGAACATTCATCTTTACGATGCTTTAGTTGAGCAGAAATCCGATCCTATGTGTTCAGCGATAATGACATTGATTGAAGCGCAAAGGTTCCCCGATCACCTTTTGGATGCCGAAAAACCTGCCTTTCTATCACTCGCTGAGAAGTGTACTATTCAAAGTAACGGATGTCTCTACGTCAGTGGAGCGTCTCGGGCTTCTGCGTCGCAATTCGCGCGCTTGGTAGTACCAGAAAAGTTGCGTGAGCCTATTTTCTTGGCACTCCATGCTAATCCTTCGGCAGGTGGGCACTTCAACTGGCGCAAAACGTTAGCCAAGATTTCGCGGAAATACTTTTGGCCGCACATGGCAGAAGATATTTTGCTCTGGTCCGCTCTTG
Source organism: Necator americanus (assembly GCF_031761385.1). Taxonomy (NCBI): domain Eukaryota; kingdom Metazoa; phylum Nematoda; class Chromadorea; order Rhabditida; family Ancylostomatidae; genus Necator; species Necator americanus. Next base: position 16,589,101 of record NC_087376.1, read on the forward strand.
TGTACCTTGTCAGCATAAGAGAGCGCAGCAGATGAACCGGGAGTGTCTCCTTCCGGTCATCAGCGGCGGGGTTTTTGACAAGGTGTACCTAAACCTAACTGGGCCGTTGCATACCACAGAATCTGGCAACAAGTACATTATAGCATTATCACTCGATCACTTTACTAAGTTCGTGATCGCAGCCCCGCTACCTGACTGTTCAGCAGTCACAGTAGCACATGCAATAATGACCGAATGCATTCTGAAGTTTGGGGTAATGACCCAGCTTGTCTCTGATAACGCCTCCTACTTCAAAGGACAGGTAGTTTCCGAGATAGATGAGCTGCTGCAGATCAGCCGGTACTATACTACTCCTTACCACCATGAGGGTAATGGCGCATGCGAACGGGTCTTCGCCACTTTTCATCCGATGTTTCGCGCATATATTAACGATAATCAATCGGATTGGGACAAATATGTGGCGGCATGTGCCTTCATGTATAACACTAGTGAACAATCGAGCACGGGTAACACTCCCTTCTTCCTGATGTACGGGAGGGATCCGGTCTTTAATATAGATTTATTGATCCAACACGATTTGCAGCGCCATAGCCCTGGAGATGATGATTCTCGCGTCTATATAGAAAATCTCGTGTCTACCCTTCACGCGGCTTGGAGGGCAGCAGCAGCTTATAACGAGCGTCAAAGTCGCAAGCTTAAGCATCAGTACGATCAGTCCCACTTGGGTCCCCTCGAAGTGAAAGTTGGTGATCGCGTCTTTTTGCGCGGATTGTACGCCCCACCTAGGGCTTTCTCGCAAGGTGTCCAACCCCTGGCTGGGCTAGTTTCGGGTCATAGAGATCGATCACCCGCACCTCACCATTACCAGCGTTTCGTCCCCCCAGTCCCCGCCTAGGAAAGTGCACATGAATCAAGTCAAGAGATGTTTCGAACTGTGCGGGCCGGTGTTCTCCTTCCCGTGGCTTTCCGTGGAGGAAGGCCGTGCGCTGGGGGTGGCTCAAGCGGCCGAACAAGAGGTGTGCGGGTACAAACATGAGCTAGTAGTGAAGCCCCGGCAATCCGTTGATACGGTCACACATACCTATAACACTCGTTTCAGATCTCGACGAACTCCGGTTTAGCCGTGTACTTCGGCTTTCCAGCTACGACAACTTTTATTTCCCTTTTCTCTATTCCCACTTCTCTCTTTTGGTCATGATCTCTCCTACTTCTCTTTGATGATGCCGCAATTCCAATCCTTCTGTCTATTGCTTCGCGTTGTGTTCGTGGTTATGAGTTGTTTTTTTTTGGCTTGCGGCACATCTCTCACCTTTTGATTTTCAGATAAGTTTGGGTAAACCCGACAATACTGGTAACTGTCTATTCTATGTATTCTGACGGCGACCCGCCTTTCTTGGACCGGTCTAAGGGGCGCACCCCCGCAAGGGGGCCTGGCGCCCCATCGTTTTGTAGCCGGGAACCGGCCGAAGCTAAGACCAGTCATTTATCATTTTCTTTTTCCTCCTCTCTTATCAGCCGGGAACCGGCCGATTTCAAGTCTAGTGTATCTCTCAGCCGGGATCCGTCAGCTTTCAAGTCTAGTGTTCCTTTCGACCGCAAGTCGGCCGACAGCCATTCAGTTCCTTCTCATAGCCGAGATCCGGCAGATATTTTTCTGGGAGTCCGTGGGTGAAGCGATGTCAACATCTCAACCAGCTTTGTCCTCCTCTCCCGACTTTACGACCAAGGATATGGACTGCTCTACTCCCTCACCGAATTTTAGGCGGGATCCGGCGGACGTTCAGACTAGTGTAGCTGCGACTGTCGACACTACGGTTTTCTTCTCAGACGATAATCCGGTACGTCTTACTGCATCTATGGAGAATCTCTCCATTATTCCCACAGCATCCCAAGTTTCCTCGGCCTGCGCCACCACTCCGGGTGAAGTCGACGTGGAGTCTTCTTGTTCTAGCGGTAGTTCGCCACCACCAACGAAGCGAGTTAAGCGCACTTTCCGTAGTGGCTTTGCGACACCTTCAGGTTCCTTCTCGTCGCCTCCACCGGGTCCGTCCAAGCCGTGGGCAGCCGCGTCTCTCAGTCATGACGATACTAGTTGGGCCAGTTTTTCAGAAGCGTCATTAGCATTCGGTAGTTCATCACAATCATTCTGTAACGAAGACCCTTCTTCCTCTAAAGGCTATAGTAGGGGACGGGGTCGTGGTCCCGCGAGGCGCCTGGCGCAACTTGAGCAGTCCCCAGTTCGCGACGAAGAGTTCATACCCCGACCAGTACGCATACCGAGCGAGACACCGATTGGCTTCCACCATTATTTGAAGAATTTGCATCCATGGGCGAAGTTCGTTAACCCGCGTCCCGTCCGTGTTCTCCGTAACCCCCGGCTACCTTAAGCTGAGTTTTAACCGGACGCTGTTCCCCTTAATCCCGATAACGGAGGACGGAGTACCCCCCGCAATTCCCTTGATAGAACTACAGCATTTAGAGGATACGATCGCGTTTCGCCAGCGTTCCTTCCACATTATCCAGGAAGTGTTAGCGGGCTCACATTCAGATGTTGACGTCGAATCGGTAGAGAAGACTCCTTCGGGTCGTCACGATACTGTAACTCTACCACCTATTGGTGATCGTATTAGACCTGTCCTCTACCAAGTAGTTTCAACAGGATGGGGTTCCGGCGTTATCCTCGAAGCTGAGGACTTTTTCACCGTAGGGCCCGATCGTCGCAATTTGTATTGCATAATGCTCGATCAGCATGCAATCAATGTTGTTAGCTCGTGTAGGGGATTTGATAAGTCTATGGTTTCGGTTAAGGATTATGTGTGGGTCTATGACGTTAAATCCAGTCGTCAGGCGCTCGGCAACCCTAGCGCTGTTTTAGCACAGTCCCGCTTTTTGCTCGTACGACGGCGCTCGAAAATAACTTGGGCTATTTCTTCAGAGCAGCTCGTTTTGTGTTTGCGTCTCCCGATACTCTACAAGAGCCTGTCTACGGACTTGTTCTAGGTCTCGTCCGCCGCAGGAATCGCGTGACCCACCTTCGGGCAGTATTCGAAGGCGCGCCGGATGTAGTTTCCCTCACGCCTACTATTTGCGATTTCCGTCTCGATGAAGCGCGTGAGGATCAGTTACTCTCGGCCAGGAAGCAATACAATGTCTTCTCGGCGATGCGGTTTTCAGAACCCCCTGCGTCCGAGCACGCCCGTAGGCAATTGTGTCACCTCGTTCGTTGGTTTCTCCCGATGCACCCAGAGGAGGCTATTGTAGTAGTCGATATCAGCGGTTGGCACAATCGGTCGGTAGAGCGTCTCACCCACGAACACGGTCCTCCCATTAACGAGAGCGTCTTTCTCGATGTCGCGGTCCGTCTGACGAATGCATCAGCTGCCGCCAACCCCGTAGACGAGCACATTTCCAGGATGCGCTTGATAGATAACTTCGCGCGAGGATCGGTAGCCCTCGCTATCATGGATCGAGTATATGGCTCTGCCCCCCTAGGTTGCCTTAATCACGGAGAAGAAGGGCCGGTGGCCCCGATAGCTCAGGGCACGGTTGTCACGATACACGGTCGCGATGTCATTCTCTTCACGGAGCAACGCGAAGCCATAGCATTGGGGGTCGGTGGCATCCCCATTACTGCTATCCAGGCAGCTTTCGGTACGGGCAAGACAGTCGTTGGTGCAATTATTGCTGCTCGATGGGCAGTGTCGCCGGTTAGAGCGAGCAGCAATAATTGCACCAACGACTGTCTTGCCCGTACCGAAAGCTGCCTGGATAGCAGTAATGGGGATGCCACCGACCCCCAATGCTATGGCTTCGCGTTGCTCCGTGAAGAGAATGACATCGCGACCGTGTATCGTGACAACCGTGCCCTGAGCTATCGGGGCCACCGGCCCTTCTTCTCCGTGATTAAGGCAACCTAGGGGGGCAGAGCCATATACTCGATCCATGATAGCGAGGGCTACCGATCCTCGCGCGAAGTTATCTATCAAGCGCATCCTGGAAATGTGCTCGTCTACGGGGTTGGCGGCAGCTGATGCATTCGTCAGACGGACCGCGACATCGAGAAAGACGCTCTCGTTAATGGGAGGACCGTGTTCGTGGGTGAGACGCTCTACCGACCGATTGTGCCAACCGCTGATATCGACTACTACAATAGCCTCCTCTGGGTGCATCGGGAGAAACCAACGAACGAGGTGACACAATTGCCTACGGGCGTGCTCGGACGCAGGGGGTTCTGAAAACCGCATCGCCGAGAAGACATTGTATTGCTTCCTGGCCGAGAGTAACTGATCCTCACGCGCTTCATCGAGACGGAAATCGCAAATAGTAGGCGTGAGGGAAACTACATCCGGCGCGCCTTCGAATACTGCCCGAAGGTGGGTCACGCGATTCCTGCGGCGGACGAGACCTAGAACAAGTCCGTAGACAGGCTCTTGTAGAGTATCGGGAGACGCAAACACAAAACGAGCTGCTCTGAAGAAATAGCCCAAGTTATTTTCGAGCGCCGTCGTACGAGCAAAAAGCGGGACTGTGCTAAAACAGCGCTAGGGTTGCCGAGCGCCTGACGACTGGATTTAACGTCATAGACCCACACATAATCCTTAACCGAAACCATAGACTTATCAAATCCCCTACACGAGCTAACAACATTGATTGCATGCTGATCGAGCATTATGCAATACAAATTGCGACGATCGGGCCCTACGGTGAAAAAGTCCTCAGCTTCGAGGATAACGCCGGAACCCCATCCTGTTGAAACTACTTGGTAGAGGACAGGTCTAATACGATCACCAATAGGTGGTAGAGTTACAGTATCGTGACGACCCGAAGGAGTCTTCTCTACCGATTCGACGTCAACATCTGAATGTGAGCCCGCTAACACTTCCTGGATAATGTGGAAGGAACGCTGGCGAAACGCGATCGTATCCTCTAAATGCTGTAGTTCTATCAAGGGAATTGCGGGGGGTACTCCGTCCTCCGTTATCGGGATTAAGGGGAACAGCGTCCGGTTAAAACTCAGCTTAAGGTAGCCGGGGGTTACGGAGAACACGGACGGGACGCGGGTTAACGAACTTCGCCCATGGATGCAAATTCTTCAAATAATGGTGGAAGCCAATCGGTGTCTCGCTCGGTATGCGTACTGGTCGGGGTATGAACTCTTCGTCGCGAACTGGGGACTGCTCAAGTTGCGCCAGGCGCCTCGCGGGACCACGACCCCGTCCCCTACTATAGCCTTTAGAGGAAGAAGGGTCTTCGTTACAGAATGATTGTGATGAACTACCGAATGCTAATGACGCTTCTGAAAAACTGGCCCAACTAGTATCGTCATGACTGAGAGACGCGGCTGCCCACGGCTTGGACGGACCCGGTGGAGGCGACGAGAAGGAACCTGAAGGTGTCGCAAAGCCACTACGGAAAGTGCGCTTAACTCGCTTCGTTGGTGGTGGCGAACTACCGCTAGAACAAGAAGACTCCACGTCGACTTCACCCGGAGTGGTGGCGCAGGCCGAGGAAACTTGGGATGCTGTGGGAATAATGGAGAGATTCTCCATAGATGCAGTAAGACGTACCGGATTATCGTCTGAGAAGAAAACCGTAGTGTCGACAGTCGCAGCTACACTAGTCTGAACGTCCGCCGGATCCCGCCTAAAATTCGGTGAGGGAGTAGAGCAGTCCATATCCTTGGTCGTAAAGTCGGGAGAGGAGGACAAAGCTGGTTGAGATGTTGACATCGCTTCACCCACGGACTCCCAGAAAAATATCTGCCGGATCTCGGCTATGAGAAGGAACTGAATGGCTGTCGGCCGACTTGCGGTCGAAAGGAACACTAGACTTGAAAGCTGACGGATCCCGGCTGAGAGATACACTAGACTTGAAATCGGCCGGTTCCCGGCTGATAAGAGAGGAGGAAAAAGAAAATGATAAATGACTGGTCTTAGCTTCGGCCGGTTCCCGGCTACAAAACGATGGGGCGCCAGGCCCCCTTGCGGGGGTGCGCCCCTTAGACCGGTCCAAGAAAGGCGGGTCGCCGTCAGAATACATAGAATAGACAGTTACCAGTATTGTCGGGTTTACCCAAACTTATCTGAAAATCAAAAGGTGAGAGATGTGCCGCAAGCCAAAAAAAAACAACTCATAACCACGAACACAACGCGAAGCAATAGACAGAAGGATTGGAATTGCGGCATCATCAAAGAGAAGTAGGAGAGATCATGACCAAAAGAGAGAAGTGGGAATAGAGAAAAGGGAAATAAAAGTTGTCGTAGCTGGAAAGCCGAAGTACACGGCTAAACCGGAGTTCGTCGAGATCTGAAACGAGTGTTATAGGTATGTGTGACCGTATCAACGGATTGCCGGGGCTTCACTACTAGCTCATGTTTGTACCCGCACACCTCTTGTTCGGCCGCTTGAGCCACCCCCAGCGCACGGCCTTCCTCCACGGAAAGCCACGGGAAGGAGAACACCGGCCCGCACAGTTCGAAACATCTCTTGACTTGATTCATGTGCACTTTCCTAGGCGGGGACTGGGGGGACGAAACGCTGGTAATGGTGAGGTGCGGGTGATCGATCTCTATGACCCGAAACTAGCCCAGCCAGGGGTTGGACACCTTGCGAGAAAGCCCTAGGTGGGGCGTACAATCCGCGCAAAAAGACGCGATCACCAACTTTCACTTCGAGGGGACCCAAGTGGGACTGATCGTACTGATGCTTAAGCTTGCGACTTTGACGCTCGTTATAAGCTGCTGCTGCCCTCCAAGCCGCGTGAAGGGTAGACACGAGATTTTCTATATAGACGCGAGAATCATCATCTCCAGGGCTATGGCGCTGCAAATCGTGTTGGATCAATAAATCTATATTAAAGACCGGATCCCTCCCGTACATCAGGAAGAAGGGAGTGTTACCCGTGCTCGATTGTTCACTAGTGTTATACATGAAGGCACATGCCGCCACATATTTGTCCCAATCCGATTGATTATCGTTAATATATGCGCGAAACATCGGATGAAAAGTGGCGAAGACCCGTTCGCATGCGCCATTACCCTCATGGTGGTAAGGAGTAGTATAGTACCGGCTGATCTGCAGCAGCTCATCTATCTCGGAAACTACCTGTCCTTTGAAGTAGGAGGCGTTATCAGAGACAAGCTGGGTCATTACCCCAAACTTCAGAATGCATTCGGTCATTATTGCATGTGCTACTGTGACTGCTGAACAGTCAGGTAGCGGGGCTGCGATCACGAACTTAGTAAAGTGATCGAGTGATAATGCTATAATGTACTTGTTGCCAGATTCTGTGGTATGCAACGGCCCAGTTAGGTTTAGGTACACCTTGTCAAAAACCCCGCCGCTGATGACCGGAAGGAGACACTCCCGGTTCATCTGCTGCGCTCTCTTATGCTGACAAGGTACACAAGAGCGGACCAGAGCAAAATATCTTCTGCCATGTGCGGCCAAAAGTATTTCCGCGAAATCTTGGCTAACGTTTTGCGCCAGTTGAAGTGCCCACCTGCCGAAGGATTAGCATGGAGTGCCAAGAAAATAGGCTCACGCAACTTTTCTGGTACTACCAAGCGCGCGAATTGCGACGCAGAAGCCCGAGACGCTCCACTGACGTAGAGACATCCGTTACTTTGAATAGTACACTTCTCAGCGAGTGATAGAAAGGCAGGTTTTTCGGCATCCAAAAGGTGATCGGGGAACCTTTGCGCTTCAATCAATGTCATTATCGCTGAACACATAGGATCGGATTTCTGCTCAACTAAAGCATCGTAAAGATGAATGTTCACTAGACTCCCTGCGAACACTATCGGAGATCGCAGTGAGCGGATCTTCGGCCTACACATATTGATACTCATAGGGAATTCTATGATGTCGTCGGACTCCGGAGAGTCGTCCGAGAAGCAGACCCGGCTATTTGTGACACGAGAGAGGGCGTCTGCAACCACGTTCGAGGACCCCTTAAGGTACTCGATTGAGACATCGTAACTCTGAAGCTCAACTACCCATCGAGCTAGGTTATCATGAGTATGGTTGTGTTTCAGTAGAAACGTGAGTGGTCTGTGATCCGAACGAATTGTAGTGTGATTGCCGTATATGGTTGCACGAAGGAACCGAAGTGCGCTTATAATGGCAAACAGTTCGATATGAGTGGAACTCCATTTGCGCTGAGAATCGAGAATGCTTTACTGAAATAGCCTACAACAACTAATAGACCCCCTTCCTGGGTTTGCTTTTGGAATAAGGCGGCTCCCACGGCTGCCTAACTACTATCGGTATGCAAATAAAACTCATCATCGCGGGGAAAGGCTAAGTAAGGCTTAGACGAGAGACACTCTCTCAAGCGGAGGAAGGACTCCTGTTCCATTCCCCAGACAAACTTGGCCTTGTCTTTTAGAAGTACGTACAGAGGTGCGGCGATTAAAGAGAAATTTTCTATGAATTTGCGGAAGAAATTTGCCATGCCAATAAAAGCTTTAACCTCTTTGATCGTGGAAGGTCTGGGAAACTCTCGGATCGCCCTCAGATTGCGGTCGATGGGGCTATAAGAATTGCCTGAAATCTCATGACCCAAGAAAGAAATCTTGGACCGCGCAATTTCTGTCAGCTTCTTACCCGAAGCCTTGATGTTGAACAAACGAAAATAAAGGACCTTCCTAAGGGAGGCCAAATGGCTCGGGAAGTCTTTGTCGAAGATAACAATGTCGTCTAGGTAGGCCAGGCAGTTGGCTTTTAAGCCTGCCAATAGAGAGAAATCGAGAGAAGTAGGCGCCGGTATTCTTAAGGCCAAAGGGAAGGTAGACGAACTGATACACTCCATGGTGGGTTGCCCATCCACATTTCTCCTGTCTCTCAGGTGATAACAAAAACTGCATATAACCTGACGCTAAATCCAACGTCGTATAGTATTTATGACCCGCTATCTTAGCGAGTATATCCTCGATCCGTAGCAAAGGGTAATGGTCGGGGATGGTAATCTTGTTAAGAGGACGGAAGTCGAGACAGACTCGAAGGGAACCGTCCTTCTTCTTTACTAACACTGTATTATGGATCCAAGGAGTATCACTCTCTACTATGTGACCTGCTCGAAGCAATTTGTTAATATGCTCATCGAGCTCTTTCTGGAATTTTACCGGAATCCGTGGAGGTCTAAAGCGCGAAGGAGGAGTTTCACTGGTTGTCTTAATAACTATCTCGGTCTCTTCGTATGACCCTAAGTCATACGCATCACATGAAATGTGATCACTGAATTCATCGAAAAGCTCAAGCAGCTGCTGACGCTCCCGCTCCGAAACCTCCGCCCTCGGACAAGTCCAGCTTAAACGGCAAAGAACTATACTGAGTATCGGGGCATACCGCCACATTACAAACGTTACCTGCTACCGAATTTGTGTTAGGGAGGAAACGTAGCTATAGCGAAAGTCTCCACAGTGGCGTCTTCGTCGATCCGCACGGCGGAGGAAACCTGCTGGCCCTTACATAGGATCTCGGTCTTGGCCGAGGGGTTAGAGACCAGCAATCGCGTCGCACCTGCGTTAAAGACCACCGGGGAGACCATTAGCGAGCGATCACTCAGGTGGATGGATTGAGCGGCGAGAACAAGTGGGGAATGGTCCGCAACTTCAGAATAGCAAGGGACAACAGTTTCCGCGCTAGGCGTCAAGACTGTAGTCTCGGCGACGCACACGGGAATTTCTTCAGCGCCGTTTATAAGGTTGGCGGGGTCTGGTGCCGGAGCGTTGCATGAGATGCTGACTTGGTGATCGGCCATATAAAATGTACGGTTTCTACAATTTATACTCCACGGTGGCAAGCGACTAAGAAGGCCGTTGCCCAAGATAATATTGTAGGCTTCTGCCTCACTAGGAACGCACGCAGATTCCGTAAAATAGAAAGGCTGGTACAGGGTGGGCGAACCAACCTCAAATCGGAGATCAGCGTGACCGCCAAGCTTGACAGGCACACCTGCCATGCCTATTGCGCACGGTGTATCGCTGTCCCCCATCGCAAACACCCCCAATAAGGGCGCCGTATCCCTAGAAGTTATAGTAATAGCGGCGCCAGTATCTATTAACGCTAGGATGAGGACCCCATTGACTCTAACTGGAATTTGTGCCACAAAGAACTGGTCTCTGTTGGCAATAGCCAAGACTTCTACAGGGACAGAGGTGCGTTGTCGCAGCCATGCCGCGATTACCCTCAAGAAAATACGGCCTATAATTACTACTAACCCATTGACTACACGAGCCGCCTCCAAAAGGATGGTGATTTGATGTTGTTTCGAAGAAACATCTTTCTCAAATCAGTGGGCACCTCCGCCCTATTACTGTAGTTCGTTAACCATGGCTCGCCAAACGAGAGGGACGCATCTTTTCTATCTCCTTTCATCCAACTGATCCTCATTTCTTGTTCATTTCATTTCCAACACTTGTAATCCTTTAGATTCGTGTTTACCAGGACACCTGGAAAACAGAACCAACAACAATCGATAATCAATAGAGAAAAATAAATCAAAATTAAACAAGAAAGCAAATGAAACTCACAGCTTTTCATCAAATCCTGATCTTTTATTTTCACTATCACTTTAACAGTGCGGTCACTCTGGATTTTGAGCATTGTCTTTTCCACATCCTCCCGCACCAGATACGAGAAGATAGCCTTCTCTTTCATTATTGTCTAGACCTTAACACAACTGAACTTTAATTCTCCTGACACTGTCGGCATAATTCGCCACACTGCGTGTAAATCGTCGGCTAGACGCATCAATCGCTGAAAAAAGAAGAGAGAGAACTAACACATAGAGAACTTCTATTTTGCTATAATCAACTCACTACTCCAAGAGCACGATTCTTTCTCTCTGACTCTTGGAAAAGATCTTCAAGGAACTTTCTCTCCTGCACAACCTTATTACGTTCCTCTTTCAACATCCGAAGTGGTCCTTCGAAGGGCTCCTATTAAACACAAGGAGAAACATAGATCATTCTCACATAACTCTTGTTTTCTCTCATGAAGTAATGGTACAAATAAAAAAAAGAAAATTAATATAAAACACTTTGCTCACTTCTACGTCCCTCGCTATTGCGTAGGACCACCCCACTGGTGTATCACTTCGCTTGTTCTTTTCTCATAATGGAACTGACATATTTTTTCTCCTGTTTGCTTCCTTTCACAAATCTGTAAAACTTTCAAATATGCGCGGAAAACATGTAATTTATTTAAAATAAAATAAAAAAACAAGAGGTAGCAATACACGTACGACCAACTCAGACAGAGTTCACTGAACTTGCGGAAAACAAAATAACAAAGAACAAAGAACAGCAACCAATGCAGGTTTGTGCAAACGTTGCGACTGCTCCCAGTACCGTGTTAGGTAATCCAGCCATGTTTGCGCACCAGCTGTTCACTTCTACAGTAGCGCCATAATCTTGCAGATAGGAATGGGAATAACAAGTATAAATAATATTAAAATTTCTATATTTTAATATCATAACCATCTTCTCTCCTACTACGACTCCACCCCCATAGTGTAAGAATTAAAACATACTTTCGTCCCAAATCAAAAGCCAACCGTTCAACATCCTACACTTCGGTGCTCCTTCCAAGAGATCCTGTCTCTACTCCACTCTTTTCACTGTCCTCTTTACTACTCTAATACCCCACTCTATCAATGCAAAATTACACCCCCTCTCCCATTTTTTTAAAACAATCATTCATCTATACTACTTAACAAAGATACCAGTCTACGTAACACACCTCTTACTCAACAGAGCAACCACATTGCTGCCCGTTAGTGTAGTAAACGAGTATGCCTATTAACGACGCATCAACTACCTCCAACAATCAATCTCATCTTCCCAATTCCAAACTAATCAACTTCCTTTCGCAGATACACTTTGTAAAAGTACATTTTTTTTCTCTGAATCCTTTCTTTCTTTTAAAAAAAGAGTCACAAAAGATTATTTTTTCTCTCTAATCAAACAAAAACAAATACAGTAGTTAACTATCATAACATAAATATGCGTATAGAGCTTTCATAGATTTTATGAATAGTTCTAATACCGACACACTCAATTCTAACGACGAACTCCTATCATCGGAAGATATTATCAAGAAAACTGCTTTCAAGAGAAAAGGAAGATCACATTCGTGTAATCAACCAAAACGCCAACAACAAGAACCCGTATCAACTCAAAGCGCTTCTCGATCAAGAAATCCTTCGTGCCCTGCAACTTCATCTTCTCCCTCACCAACAGCAGCAACCACTAGAGAAGCAACAACTCCCCTTTCCAACTACGATCTTATATCGACCGAAACTATTCACAAAACCCCAATGTCAAACATGGATGCATAGAACTTCGCTGACCGTTTGGACAGAGTTTTCGACAATGAGTCTATCCTCATACTGCACAAAACTTCCCACACTCTCTGAAGATCAAGGAGGTAAAGGATTGATGAGTTTTCTAGAAAAATTCAACGAGATAGGCAATATCATGGGCCTAACCGAACACACAATGGTTCGTCTTCTACCAGCTCATTTGGAAGAAGTAGCTAAAGCAGTTTTTGATAGTTTCACTAATCTCGAAAAGCAAAATCGGCGGTGTGCTGTTTCCAAATTACAGCAACACTTCTCCACAGACCATCATCTTGACTTAGCTGGAGAAAAACTTATGGACATGAAATTGGATCCGTCCAAATCTCCTAGCGTATTTATCAACAGAATTTGACGAGACTTTTTGGACGTATATCCGAATAATGACTATAAGGAAAAACGTGAATTCCTTTAAACAACCATTTTTACCAATGGTCTTCTATCCGCCGTCAAACAAAAACCCAAATTGCTCGGTCCCTTTCCATTTTAGGATTACAAGCAACTGCTTACAGAACGTATCTTCAACCTAACATGTCCCGATCCCTCATCTTCTAAAAGCAAAGAACTTATAGCTAAAATTGATAAAATTCTTTATAAGATGGAGGAGTCACCAATCAATAGAATTTCTAAACCACAAATCTCCACATCGCAAAAGTTTGCCGCAATATTTACAAAACTACCATTCCCCACACAATAATACATGCTTTCGATCCTTCTATAACAAAAGAAATTATTACCACAATGATAACAATCGCCACGTACATTTCACCTCTTCTCCGCGACAGAACTTTAACCAAAGGTATCATAGTAAACCATTTTCCAAAAAAAAACGATTTTGATCTACTTCACCCCCTCCCCCCCCCCAACCGTTTCGCAACTAGACGTCAACCCCTCTTCCGCAGAAACGGGGACATAAATTCCATTTCCGCCAATTTCGCAACTGAAATCCTGCTCTAACACGCTTTTCGTCCTTGCACTTACCTGCATATTTCTCTCTTCTTCCTTCGCAGTTTTGCACGGTTATCAACTCTGTACAGCAGGATATTCGGGACGACCAGTAGCTTACCCCGAAGCCACGTCATGTTCTCATTTCCCTAATTCTTCAATCATCATGGTTACAACAGCAATTGTCTTTGTAGAATGAACTGAACCCTTCCCTCTACCAGCCTTCCATTGCTTTAACAAAATAAAGAAAATATATGCTTCATCATACTTGCTTATATCCTTATCAGTTAACAATGATGAGGAGTACACCTTGTAGAGCACTCACTCTGTCATTCATTAAGCGATTCAAAAATTAAAAATTCATGGGCTTTCCTTTGAAACAACTTTCCGCAAATGCATATGGATCAGAAAATAATCTCTATCACTCTTACCCGTGCTTTTTTGGAGAGAAGTGCTCATATACAACTAATGTATATGTGGAAAAAGGTGACATCGCTACATACGATGGAAATAACATTGACAGTCAATTTGGAGATATGGCTAGTTGCCATATAAAAGACACATAGTGCCAATTATTTCATGGTACTGTAATCTGGGAACTTTCATCTCAAAAACCTTTTGCTTGCAAATTTGTAAAAGGAGCGGAAGGAGCCGCTTATTTAACACCTTCACATATAGTCATCGATAGTATTCAAAATGCTCTTATCTACAAAAATATAACGTTTATCCAGTCCCAGAAAGCAGTATGATGGCTTTATCCAAATTCTATTCCAATGGATAATGGAGTTTTCATCTCACTTCTTGAGGTAGACAACCTCAACCCCCAAACAATTTTATCTGCATACGCGACGGTTGAAGAAATTAACCAGAGACACTTTAACGCATCAAAAATACTTCATCTCCTCAACACATTATATCAAGGCAAAGTCAGAAAAACTCAAAATTCTACAAATATTTTCGCTCGTGAGCTTTCTAACGATGATCACAATTCTCTTGTCAACAAAATTTTGAATTACTAGATTCCATATTATTCCCTCAGAAAAACCATTTCGTTGCAAATCATTCCCTCGACGACTACCACGCTCTACCACTCATCTCAATTTTGAACAACTATCAGGTATTCTTCTTAACCACAAAAATCAACTTCCTCACAAAAATCTTATCAACGATTCATCTGCCGTTGCAAAACATATTGCCTTGCAAATCGAACCTAATTTTACTCTTTTAATAATGATTATTCACTGACGCATGAACAACGTCAAGATCAAAGACATTTAGAATTAAATGCCAAAATGCAATTTTTAAAAATAAAACTTGAAGAAACCATGATTTGTGAAATGAAGTGACATGAAATGTGATTTCAACTTCCTTTCTGATCAAATATGCTCCCTACATAACTTCAAGGTTCAGGCAATTAAAAGCGTAGCCCAAATAAACCCCACTAGTGCAGCCCGTATCCTACTGAATAGAAACGATATCTTCGCACTTTCAGCAGGAGATGTTTTAATGATCTCTAACCAGTTCAAACTGATGAAATCTACCTAGATCATAACATTAACGGTAATTGTTACCTCTTCACACTGGTGCGCATAGGAAAATCTATTTACTTTGCGCAACCCGGAACAAGAGATTTAACTGCATTTAGTCCAATAACCCATTGTGGACACCTACCTTTTAGAATTTACAATGATGTACTAACCATTACAAATCCCCCTCTGGTTATACATACCTTATTATGTATACCTTATTACACGTTATATGTTATATGTTATACGTTATATGTTATACCTTATTAAAAATAGACTCATTTCGGAGAATATAATTTCCATAAAACATGGTAAAATCGAAAACTGTGACGAGTCTATGAATTGAATACCAAATAAACTTGAACAAGAAGCAGTCAATACAATATCGTATATAGAGCCTAAACATCGGAAATTCTTCAAATGGAAAAAGATAAAATAGCACATTCACTTGGATTACATATTTCAGTCAAAACCATTGTAATCATAATCCTCATCTCATTAGTTTTCGTACTTTTTGGTGTTCTATACATTCAGTTTCCCGCAGTTCACTCTTTAGCATTATATTTAATGCCATAGCAACCTCACCTCGTCTTTTCATAAGTAAAATAAAATTGAAAAAGAATAAACCATCTGCACCAGAACCGTTTCCCCCAAGGATAGACGTTATACAACGAAATCTCTTAGTTCAATACTTTTTCTATATTGACCAGTCTGAATGTCCGGCTAAAGCCGGACTTCAGACTTTCGCTGTTTTAGCTTCGCTCCCTTTCACTGATCAATGAAAGTTGATAGTAGTGGTGTTTTCTGTAAAATCTGATTTGCGTTTTTATAACAACACTTTCCTTCTCTTCTTTATATTATAAATTACGAATTAAAGATCACGGAGTTTTCCTACCAAATGAGTCAATTCTACATTTGGAGAATATTCTACCATCAGCTACAAATACTCCTTTGATGCCAGAATAATATAGCTGCAATTTGAAAGCATTACTCGAAGTATGGGTATTCCTCCTGATTTTCCCCAATAGTTATTATAGAATGATGCTTTAACATAAAATGACGTGAAGCACATCATCCTACTGATAAAGATAACGTTCCACGTCAGATCACATAAACATCCTGCTACTATTTAAGCAGCCGTTTTCATGCGCGTTTTCACTTTCTGAGAACGGCATGCTACCAACTTGAGACGAACGAAGAAAGAAATAGATACGCGGAGGAGTCATGAAGGTGAAAAGCAACGCGCGCAATGGTCACGGCTATGAAACGGCTTTAACCATTTATCTTTTGCGACATGCACGCGGAGCTATTGCGCACCATTTCGATTCCGCGGGACCCGTCTCACCCCACCTTATACCTATCTGGCGCCGGCGCATCAACGACGCCGTGGGACCCGTCGCACCCCCTCCTATAGGTATCTGGCGCCGGTGGACCCGTCGCACCCCCTTTTATAGGGGTCTGGCGCCGGTGGACCCGCCGCACCCTTTCTATAGGTATCTGGCGCCGGTGGACCCGCCGCACCCCTTCTATAGAGGTCTGGCGCCGGTGGACCCGTCGCACCCCTTTCTACAGGTATCTGGCGCCGGCGCACCAATACGACGCCGGGTGGACCCGTCGCACCCCCTTTTTCGAATTTCGTAACACACAGACAAAAACACACACACACACACACACACACACACATACATACATACACACACACACACACACACACACACACACACACATACATACATACACACACACACACGGACTAAGCTCGTTATTATATATCATGATACTGTTGGAATTGAACTCAACTACCCCATTCTGCACGACGAAAACGTACAAGAACAAACTTTTCACCCACAACAACCAAAAACCACGTTTCTAAATTTTCTCCCAAATGCTTATTCCATACAACACAACTCTATGTCAACCATATTTATACCCATCAAACTCAACTCTTTATGCACTGTAGCCAAACCAATAACATATAACGCTATAACAGCCAATGGTACACCTATAAAATTCATAGATCACATTTCACCCATTTTAGTAATGGGTGATAAATCTATGAAAATAGACAGCTTCGTAGTACCAGACGAAAACTGTACCACAAACTCTATATACTAATTTATATAATGATACTGTTGTTTGTATCTGATGAAGGAAACTCTTCTAAAGCCTCATTCAGATAACCCTGTTATCGGCACACTAATTTCATATTTTCCACATGACTGGGAATTTTTGGTATATGTATATAGACTTTATTCATTAACTTTACCCCACAGAATAGCTGTAGGAAAAACGCTATTTCGTACTACAAAGAGTGATACTGTTGTTCTTCGAATGTCAAACACAACTCATACCCTTATTTCTTTACACAAGAACACGTTAACCGCAACAGCTAACTATGTAGCAAAAGAATCAACATGATCAACAATTTTCTCTGTCCATCAAGCAGAAACTCTTAAAACAAGAGACACCATCCCAACAATCTGAGAAATATACCCCACCAGAAGGGGACATTAGCAAAAAATATGACACTATTCCCTTCTAACAACGCATTTCCCATTGAGAAACTCGTTAACATTAACAAATCCTCCCTAACAGAACACGAAATCGGTAATTTTTTCTCACTCTTACAAAACTATCAACACTGTTTCACCTGACGGAAACTTAGGACACTATAATGGTCCCATGACACACAAAATCAACTTTGTTCCCCACGTCCAACTCCCGAAACTACATCCATATCGCGTTCCTTTAGAAAGATAACAAGAAATTAAACGACAGATAGACGAGATGTTACGAACTCATGTTATCGAACAAAGCACAAGCAAATTTACATCTCCTATTGTTTTGGTTAAAAAAGGCTTCAATAAAGATTAATTGCGATTCACAGTAGATTGCCGTCAAATCAATGCCATAACTGAAAATTAAACTTATTGTATTCCACATATTCAAGATATCCTTGATATAATCAATGGAAAATAAATTTACAGCGTTCCAGATTACAAGAGTGGATTCTTCCAGATCCCTCTTTAACCCAAACATAAAGAACGCACCGCATTCTCATCATTTTTAGCCCTCTTCCAACTTACAGTAATGACTCAAGCCTTGAGTCAAAACCGTAATGTGCCTTAGGAACATTCCAAAGAGTTGCAAACAACCTCATCCGCGAACTACGTGCATGTTGTTTCGAATACATTGATGACATTGCTAGTCACTCTATACGTCAGCATTTTCTTGATTTAGAAGAGGTTTTCCAACATAGTGCTAGTTTCGGAATGAAACTAACACCGGAAAAATGTATCTTTTTACAATCAGAAGTGAAATATCTTGGCGTGCTAATCAGCAAACATGGCACGCGTCTCAACCCAGACAAAGTTGCAAGCATCGTAAATATCCCGCGTCCAACAGATAGGAAATCTGTCAAATCATTTTTAGGCGCCACATCCTATTTTCGCCCCTTCATTCCTAGATTTTTCATCATTGCGACTTTACTCAACAACTTTTTAATCAAAAATGCTTCTTTCTCATGGACAGATGAGCACGACCATGTGCTTTTGGCCCTGAAAAATGCTTTAGTTGAACCACTAATTCTAGTACCACCTAAACCAGGACACCCATCTCATTCATACCGACGCATCTACCATCGGTATAGGCGCATGTCCTTTGAAAGTTGATCACGACACTTGCAAAAGACACCCAACTGCATATTGCAGCCGCCTACTTACAAAATATGAGAAAAACTATGCAGTGATCCAACTTGAAGCACTAGCTATAGTATTCGCTCTCAAGCACTTTTATCCATACATGGTTAATGCAAAAATCACTCTGGTTACCGATCATGCTCCATTGAAATCCTTAATGCATCGATCAGACCTTGTAGGACGCCTCACTAAATACCAAATAACAATGCAGGCGTACGGTATTAAAATTTAATATGGTGTAGGAAAACACAACACCCTATGTGATCTTCTTAGCTGATATCCAGTAGCACGCATGAATTCCATACAGCTGAATCGTTCCTTTCCCTAGAGGAAATACAACAATCCCAAGTCTTTTCTAAATATAGTGACCTAATTCAATTTCTCAAAAGGAAATATAGTTTTTATTACCCATCCAATACAATACCTCTACTAATCGTTCCTGATCAAAATTTACAAACTAAAATCATCCATATTTTCACGAAAACCAACTTATTGGATCCCATTTTGGAATTAGAAAAACATACAAATCAATTTCAGCAAAATATTTTTGGCCACAAATGTGGAAATCAGTTACCAAATTTATACGTAGCTGTCCAATCTGCGAGAAAATCAAAACCCCTTCAAGTCACACTATACGTGAGGAATTAGGAATGTTCCCAATTCCTTTACGACCTTTCGAACGTATCCACACGGATATCATTGGACCTCTTCCTCAATGTATTAATGGAAACAAATTTATTTCCATTACAGTCTCTGCATTTGGCAAACTAGCAATCTGCACTCCAATTCCTAACCAAACAACAGATATTGAAGTGAAAGCACTAATCAACGATGTCATAGCCAAGTATGGCATTACTAACAAAATTGTATCTGATCGTAGTTCTAACTATACAAGTGAGATATTCTCACAGAATAAAAAGATCTTAGGAATATCTAACAAACTAACGACAAGTTACAACCACAAAGCAAATGGACAAGTCGAAAGAATGGTAGAAGTAATCACAGATTCTCTCACCGCATATTGTTCAAATGCTAAAGATATGTGGTCAGACTTTTTCTAAACTATCGTCTCTGCTCATAACACAAAAATAAACGACACTAAAGGATGCAGCCCTTTTTTCGTTGCATATGGCAGACACCCAATCACGTGGAGTGACATCGTTCACCAACTGCCAACCACCATATCTTACGCCACCGATAGCTTTGGAGACCAATTCAGCACTGCCCTGCAAACCCAAATAATCGAAGTCGGAGACCAAATTGCCAAACAAACAGCAAAATACAAATCAGTTTACGACTTCCACAACAAAGTTTTCTTTAAGGACGTTTCCACTGGAGATCTTGTCCTATTACGTAATGATACCATTCGCGGGGCCGCGTATACGAGTCTGATTGCTACCTGCACGTGGTGGCCCTGCTTTAACTAAACGCAATCAGGCGTTCGAGTGTACGCATTGGGAACGTACGAGCTATATAACCTGCATTGTCATATGGCGAAAGCTTCCTATACATTGCAAAAAGGTGCTGTCGTCCAGCACACCGCCAAAACCCATAACCTGAAAGGTCAACTGCCTGAAGGGAGCATTGAATCTTTGGCAACAACTATTCGTTTCGTCACGCTGAACCGCCAAACACTATCGAGTGAACTCCAACAAGTCGCTCTATCCAGACTTCTGCGATATCTCTGTGTGCCTTTTGCTGCACTGCAGGAAACACGTATGAGAGATCGGCCCGTCATCAGCATTGAAAATTACACCATATACTGCGGCGATGCTGATGAGAACAAAGTAGGTGGCTGCGCGATAGCTGTGAGGAACGATTACAAGAACCTGGTGGAGGAATTTGGCTCAATGTCGTCTAGATGCGCCCTTTTACGACTGTGGGATCGCGGAGGACGTAAACTCTGGATCGTAAGTGCTCACGCACCTACGGAAACCGCTGAGGACAACAGTAAGGACGCCTTCTATGATGAACTCAATGCGTTGATGTCTAAAATACCAAGCCAGCAGGTGGTCATTGTCGGAATCGACGCAAATGCGAAGATGGGACTCGAACAGCAACCCGATGTGCTAGGAAAATGGTACTATGCGGCGGGGCGCACGCCGGACAACGGTGACCGTCTGGTCGACTTGTGCGAACAGACGGGCCTCATCATCGCTTCCACGTTTAAGAGGAATCATCGACGCCATCAGCACACGTGACAGGGATCAACCTTTTTAACGCCTGAAGAGCAGCGCAAGTGGAAGATGAGGACACTTAAGCTTCAGCTCGACTACGTTCTGGCGAGGAACATTCCTCAGTCAGATATCCGAAAATCTAATGCTGTTTGGGACATCGCTTTCGACTCTGACCACCGTCCAGTTCTTCTTAGCTTCAAGATACGGTTCCACAAGAGAAACCGAGGAGTTCTTCTTCAACCGAAAATCGACATGGCAGGTCTGAAAGACGATGAGTGCAGAAGAAAATTCCGCCAACGTGTGTCTATTCATGTTGAAGTACGGGCCAGAAAGAAGCTTAGCGATGCGGATTCCTTCACAAATTGCATCCAGGACGCCGCAAGGGAAACGCTCCCGGTTTTATTGCCGCGGAAGAAGTTTGCCTTAGCATCTGCGGAAACAAAATCCACATACAATTCTGTATGTGTCGCGCGCAGCGCTAGTGACTTCAACCAGGAAAAGCGTCTTAGAAGGAAGGTGCGTCGTCAACTGCAACAAGACCGCGATAACGAGTGGACGTCAAGAGCGATGGAGTTTGAGAAGGCGTGGGAGGACAGGAACCCGCGGAAAGCCTATGCTCTACTAAAACAGTATAGCGGCAAAATGAAAAGATGTTCCCCTGTCCTCAACACTGCCAATGGTGTAGCTGTCGGTGAAGCAACCCTTTCAATTTGGAAGGAACACTTCAAGACCTTGCTGAAACGGCTAGCACCGTCAGCCCTGAACTCGAACACGTTCATAGACCGACATACGCGGTTAACGAGGAGCCACCGACCGTGTCGGAGGTCCTGGTCTGTATTCAAAAGATGAAGAATGGAAAATCTGGCGGAGACGACGGGATTAGCGCAGAAATGCTAAAATATCTTCCTCCGTCTGGGATTCGTGAGATGACAAAGATCATCCGTTCAATATGGATAGACGGAAGGATACCTGATTCGTGGAGACACGCTATCATAATTCTCCTCCACAAGAAGTTATCCGTCACGGACCCCAGGAATTATCGATCTCTTTGCTGCGTGTTATGTACAAGGTACTGGAGTGCATTATCCTGGACCGACTCATCAAACATCGCGAAGAAACAACGCGCGAGGAGCAAGCTGGCTTTCGTCCTGGCCGATCTACGATTGACCAGGTGTTCATCGTCTGGAGTGTGATCGAAATCTGGCAGCGGTATTCGAAGCCAATGCAACTAGCGTTTCTGGACTTCGAAGCCGCGTTCGACTCTCCTCACCGAGGCCGTCTTCTCAACGCGCTGAGCGCCGATGGAGTACCAGGAAAGTTCGTTCGCTTGCTTGATGACATGAATCAACGAACAACTACTGTAGTTCGAACACCAGCCGGATGTACAACACCGTTTGAAGTGGTAACTGGAGTAAGACAAGGGGCAGTGGCAGGACCTTTCCTGTTCAATTTCGCATTCGACGATATTATGCGAAGAACAGTCGGCCAGTATCTTGCCGACATTGTCTTAGCACCATCTGGGTGCCCCTTTACTGACCTCGAGTACGCCGACGATGTTGTTATATTCGCGGAAAGCAGTACAAAACTTCAACATGTTGTCAACCTTCTATCGAAGCTAACTGCAGCCTATGGACTACGCCTACGCCCTGATAAATGCGAACAGATGTGGATCTCTTCGAGATCTCAAACGGGAATCAGGGTGGACGGACAACCGATAGAACTCGTCGATGAGTTCTGTTACCTAGGCTGTACGCTGAAGAACAATGGCAACTACGAGAAAGATATTCAGCAAAGTTGCGCTAAGACCACTTCTGCATTTAACTCCTTAACGAAATATCTGTGGTCGACCCCCATCAACAACGAAGTCAAGCTGCGAGTCTACCCGTCCGCGATTCACTTCATCATGATGCACTGATGGAAGACTTGGGCAGTACCATCTACGGTGATGGAGAGGATTGATTACACGAAACGAAAGCTGCTTAGACGGCTACTTGGCTACTTCTGGCCTAGGGTAAGCCACAATGAAGATCTTTACGCAGAAATTGATGTGGTATACCGGCGGATGACACGTGGAAGATATCAACATCTTGCACCGCCATCGAAAGTGGCTAAAGTAAATCGTCTTCGCTTCTTTGGTCATATATTAAGGAGACCGGCAGATCGCCTTGTTCAACGAGTTCTGAGGAGTTTGCCGGGTTCGAGCTGGAAGAAGCCACCTGGCCGAAAACGGAAGTTCTGGACTGAGGCGGTGAAAGAGGACCTGAGGACACTCGGCGTGGATAGGCAGTTCAGGCGAGACGTAAGGTTTCGCAGAATATGGAATAGCGACGAATGGATTGATTCTGTGCAAGCTCTCGCAGAAGATCGAGAAGGTTGGGCAGAGCTGTGCTCAAGGACGGCACACCTCGGCGAAGATGCGCGTAATCGCGTCAGGCGATGACATCAGCCCGCTGATTAAGTCAAGTAAGTCACCATTCGCCCCAAATTCACTCACCAATGGAAAGGCCTTTTCATAATTGAACAAATTTTTCGTCCTTATGCCACCATCACCAATCTGATCGGCTGACAGGAACGACTTGTTCATATTAATAGGTTGAAATTTTCCTCGTTCTTCGTCCGCTAATGTTTTCACTTCTAAACAAATACTACATTCGCCAACAAATATCCAAAAGGAAACATCAGATGACTTAGAACATAACTTACGACGATCGCATCGTCTCTTTCTAAAACGTAAATCTTTCAGCACTCACCGTTCCCAGCAAGAGAATTTAAAAAAAGAAACAACTACCATTGATAGTAGTTGTAAATTCTCTACCATATGTTTGACTTTTCTTCAATATACCGCCGATCCTATACGCCGCACCTACTACATGATTTCATTGAACAGGTGTTTCAAAAAACTCATCAAAATAAAAATCTTCTTCAAAACAAAGCATTCACACCTTCCAAATTACGCCCTCATGTTGAACGAAAATCAATGTGCTGTGCATAGTTCAACATATGACCTACTCGTTTGTATTTTATAAACTCCACATAATTTTGTTGTACACGAAATTTCTTTTCGCCTACTTCACTTCGTCAAAATGTTAACACGCTCAACTTTATCACATGTTATTGCATCAATACCGAAAATAAGAATTGTACCTTCAAGAGATTATTTTACTAGGAAGATATAATTGCACGCTTTATCATTGTAATTTTTTTGAGCCCACCTTTGTAATAACGATCAACAGACATCTACTCTACTTTCTTCCCTTCTCTCTGACAACTTATACGAACGTACCAGAATACATCCACCAGCCTCATCCCACATTTGAGAATAATGAGGACGAACTATCTCATTATTATAGAGCAGGTGAAAGCCGTAACTAACCAAGTTTCGCTGGATCCTCTCCCTGGAGCTTGTCAGCTCATTAACCTATTTAAAGACCATGTTTTACCGATGTCTACAACGACAAGTACGACTACTTAAGAAATGCCGTCATACAAAACGTCGCAACAACTTCTTCTCAACATCGCGCCTTACAGCTCGAGGATGAGCTTACTGAAGGAATGGAGATGTCGGGATGCACTCGCAGGCAGCGGCATACATCAGGTGTTGTCAGAGGCAGTCCGCCAACGAGACAGCAGTCTCGCCTCCTCGGCCATGCCATCCGCCTGGCGCCAGCCCCTCTTTCTCTCTCCCCACTTTTGATGTGTTATATATATATATATATATATATATATAGTATATTTATAATATACGTTTGAACTCCCCGTAACACATCAAGAACAAGAGTGCACCCTATAACTTGACATGCTAAAAAAAGCTTTTCCTAACTGTGACTTATAAGATAACGAAAAAGCTTTAAAAAAGGAAGGAGATTCGTGGAGAAGAAATTTTTTTACAAATATGATTTGTTTTCTTGGAGAATGCGGTGAGTCACTGGACTTTGTTCGATTTCTGATTTTGACGACGAGTCAGAAATCCAATTTTTCTCACTTTTCTATCGAAAATCTTCTAACTGGAAATGTTTATCTATGTTGGTGATCTGGGTCTTGCTAGAGCTACTTTTCACATATCTAATAATACGGGGAAAAAGTTACGACTGTACGACGTTTCAAAAAACCTTCTAAAGATAGAAGAAAGCCAATGTTTGCTGAAATGCAGACAAAATCTGTTTGCACAATCCTGCAGAATTGTACTGCATGGAACTTGCTGTGAGTTATTCAGCAACTCGTGCAACCAATTTTAGATGAATTTTACCCCTTTCTGCGAGCGCAGATGTCTTTATCGAAAGTAGTCGAAATTCCGTTTTGGGTAATTATATGAGTGGTTACTATTCGACGAGATGAATCATTATTCAACTCTTCTACGCTGAATGCAAAAATCTCTCTCCCAGATACTAACCGCTAACCGTTTTCTACAGAGCAGTGTTTCATTCGCTCATTACA
This sequence comes from Necator americanus, assembly GCF_031761385.1. Classification (NCBI taxonomy): domain Eukaryota; kingdom Metazoa; phylum Nematoda; class Chromadorea; order Rhabditida; family Ancylostomatidae; genus Necator; species Necator americanus. Next base: position 16,614,242 of record NC_087376.1, read on the forward strand.
TTTTATCCTGTTCACGCATGCCAAGAAAAACTAGCCAAAGAACAAATGGTAAATATGGAGTTATGTAGCTGTAAAAGAAGCAAATTTGTTGAAATGTTGTTGAAATACAGGTATTGAAACATTTTCGTTTTTATTCCAGAATCTATGAAATACCTTTACGTACTGACCAAAGCGCGTAAAACGACAAAAAAAGAGGATAGTCAGGTGTACAGGTCGAATTACAGAGGAATGATGAAAAAGGGCGAAAAAATCAACATTCTGTTTCGGCAACGTGAGACGCAAGTTCAACACCATCCTGAGTCAAATTTCACACTACGCCAATGCTCAGGCATAATAACATACCAACAACTACGCTTGTAGTTCGTTCATGCTTATAACAGGAGGTACTAAGCGGTGTGCAAAATGAAGGTTTGAGCCAACCTTCCTATCTAACCTGAAATATTCCATACTTCTAATTTTAGTTAGCAATTTTAATTAAGCAATGACAGAACTGACTAGTTTTGCCTATATGAAACAGTCCATCTGCCTTCTGCTCAATCTTTGTACTCAAACGTTTTGAATTCACATTAAGACTGTGTTTATTTCCACATTTCATTGGTGACTGGACGTCTTCCACACCACTCCTGCCGATAACTGTGAGAGACACATCTGCTATGAGTAATAAGCAAATATATCGCTCCGTGAATCCATACCGATTTCACGAAGCAATTAGTAGTGGAAAATAGTCGAAACATTTCAACTACTTCATGGGAGTCATGTAGGCCCTCTGCTTGTAGGAAATGTATTGAAACAAAACAGTCTTAACTAACGATGGAGTATCTAAACACTGCAATTCATGAGAATGCCTTTCGTGAGCTACTGAAGAAGAGTGATTTCGTCACGTTTCTACGCACCCAGTGTTGCTCTACCCACGTCGTAAGTCGGCGATCTAGAATTAAATAGAATAAATAGATCTAGAATTATAGTAGTCCTGGCACTCTACATATAGTGGCTGCCGGGTGAAAAATGTAAAAAAAAACGCTTCGTCACGCCGCTTCCTCTTTGTCGTATCTCGATGACAGTGACAAATTGAGGAAAAAAGAGTTCTTGTCCTTCCGAAAATAGAGAGGAAAATTCTTCAGAAATCTGTACTAACTGAATTGCAATATTTTCATATTTCTCTGTTACTTCTTGTTTCTTTTCAAACACTTTCCATCAGTTGCTCAGACTTAGTGTTACTTATCGACTCTTCAAAGGCGACGTCAGTTTCCAGGCAATTCCGTTAAAGAACATTAAGACTAAAATATACGACGAGTCAAAAATGTTCATGTTCTGAAAATCACGAATCAGAAATACGATGAAAATGTTGAATCGTATCATGGGAAGCGAATGCGGTCTCTATGAACATATATCTTTTGATTCCTCCATAATCCGCTTCTGCACCATGAACACATTTTCAATGCCCTAGAATACAAGGCAGGTCGTCACAATAATACACAACAAAACGAGATAAGACGGCAGAAATAAAACAACTCACCTCTTTGAAACAACTGAAATTGTAGTCAATTAGGCCTTGTTTCTCGAAATTCTCACCTCGTATAACACAAACGAGAGCGAGGTGTTTGTTGAGTTGACGAAGAAACATCACCTATGCATGATGATACCTTGCATCGGCAATCAAGCCGTATATAACCACGAATGTATTGCTTTTGGTCTTAAATGAACAAACGTATACCTGGTCAGTTTTTAGACGTATAACAGCGTATGAATTGTCATCGAAAGGGCTCTGTATATCGCCATCGTCCTCCTTCGCTCTTGAAATACGCAATAATCATTGCAACGAAAAATGTCAAACGTTGTTAAACACTTGGTGTAGCAATTGTGTCACGTCACCCCATCGTCGAACATGGAAAGCAACGGATAAGTCTTTCACAAAAGTAGTGTTAGGAGTAAACGTTCAAAGAATCGTTTTCCATTTCTAACATTTGAGAGAGAAAGAGAAACTGCAATAAATTCCATTTCTTTGCACTAGAGAGGTAATGCAGACGCGACGATGAGGTACATTATGGAGCTTCGCAAAAGTCGACCCACGCGCATTCTGATTCTGCGTAGCACGACCTATTTGATCTCCCGGATACAAAACTTCGTACATGGAAGGATAACACAGTAAAAGAGCGATTTTACACCGCTACCCACCCAGAAGATTAATGAGCGTCATTAACTGCGCTGTGCGGATCCTGACGGGGTCATCTTCGTCACAGTAGCCTCGTTTCCTCTGCGCTTCATGAGACTAAAACTCCGCCCGCCTATGTCGTATACAAACGTCGATGTGTTCATTCTCCTCCTCTCAAGTGTTAAATGCTGATTTCTTCCATGTAACACATTTAGGGTGCCCACTTATTGATTGGATTACAAGAGGTGGTTTTGGAAATCATTCATTGGTCGCTGTTTTACTACATTTCTTTCGCTTTGTTCTTTAAGCGTTTTGTTTTTTGCACAACTAGCTTTAACAGATCAAAGATTAGGTCACTCAACATATGACGCGGCAAGAAGAATGTCTTGCAGGCATACATTGTCCCTAAAGGCATATCTCAAACATCAAGGTGCTCCTGATTGATATCCGTGTACTTTACCGTCGTGTTGCTTGTTTTCAAACGCTGTAGAAAGCAGAGAGCATTATTTGAGGTTGTATCGAATGAAAAAGTGACGGCAAACATTTTAAAAGAATATTTCACATGTATTTTCTAATGACACTACATTTATATAAGAATTCGACAAAACATTAATCTATATAGTCCTTTCATTTACTTAATGGTGAATACAGTGACAAGATTTAACGTCACTTTCATTATATAACATTGAAAGCCACACTGTTTTGGACTTCTCCATCACGCTGGGAGTTTATATGGAACAGACATCGCATCCAGTCAAATAAATGAAGTGTGAGAATCGATGCATGTTAGTGTTTACCCACCATGGCGTTTCTGTTTTATCCTTTATGTCAAAGGAATTTGAACGACAGATGAAAAGTTCATTAGTGAGGTTAACATAGGTCATGATAACAACGTATCACTCTTCAGTATAAGTTTGAGTCTATTTATTTCCCGTTTTCCGATGATATATACCCAATTTCCATTATTATTACATTGGCTTCTATTATGCTGGAGCAAAACCAATTCATTGCTTTCCTTTACCTTGAAACATTTCCCACTGAACGGCATGCGCGCCTGAATATCGCGCAACAGCGGAAACGGTTGGGAAGCAGTTTCCCATGCAAACTATTCCCAAGATCTCTCACCAACAGACTATCACTGAAGCAGAAGTTTCAGTTCTCTCAATGGTCTCAAATTTGCTGGTGGGGTATTTTTATGTTTCATTCCATCGGCTTCTATTTTCAGGAGCTTTGTTTTCTTTTTTTTTTGTAACCTTCCCAGATAGAGAGATAGAAGACGGTGATAGAACTAATGATTATTAATTTGTGATTAAGAAACTATGGAATTGCAAAAGGCATGCGTGGGGAAAAATAATAAGTGGCCAATCTAATATATATCACAACATGCTGCGTCAATTCGTTCAGTGTGCAGGACAAGAGGTACCCGTGAAAACTGGCTGACCGCTCCTGACCTCCCTTCAGCGCCGCGCACCTCCGCGTAATCACGGCTGCCATTCCACCAGCTGGACATCCTTCACGACCGCCTGAGATCATCTAGACCCCGTCCCCTTATAGCTATCTAATCAACGCTGCGTGCGACGTTCACGCCGCGAAAAATAGTAAATTGAGCGCATATGATCGGGATTTAAGGAGAACAACTAGGTCCTTTCATCCAATTAAAAAATATATTATCAGAGACATATCATAGAGTATCAGAGTCAAAAATGTGATGACTGATAGGAGTGATATGCCTGTTCTACGTTGACCTTACTTGAGCAACTTCACACAAATAAAGATTATCTCAAAAAGATGCTGCAGGCAAAAGAATAAGAAGAATGAAGGAAAAGAAATGAATATATTTTCATACACCTCATAATTTAACACATTTCACGCCCAAACTGTTTTACACAAACCCGCAGTGCATAATTATGTGTTTGTCACGATGCCATTCAACGAATTCATGTTCAACTTTCGACTGCAGCAACTATACGCTCAGAAACTTTATTTCCTTATTACTTTGTATGCATTCTTTGAACCCCTTTCTACATTTCACCTTTTCAAAATTTTTTTATAGATATAATGTTTATATGGAGCACAACCTAAATATTCTAGTACTTCCTTGTACGTTTTATAGAATAAAACTTTATATGGTTCTTCAAACTTCTTTCAACAGCGTTTTATCGTTTCATTTGTATCTATTCTCTACATAAAATCAATATGACAGGTTAGGTGTATTAGTGGCGAATAGAGACCTTTGTATCTTCGAGATCCACCTTCAGGAACAATGTATTTCTGCGAGACATTATTCGTGCCTCGTTAGGCGTTCAATGGCAGTTTTACTCAGCTAGATAAGCAAAAAGAAATTCCTAGAAAGCGAAAAAAGTTTAAAAAAATAGCATTACACCGATCAGGGGAAATTCTTGGAAGCATCTTTTGCATTCCAAGAGATGGATGATTAATTTCCATCTGACAAGTCAAGACAGGATATTTTCATTTTCACTCGCACTTTTAAATGATATATATGTATATATATATATATATATATATATATATATGCCGTGAAATGGGCGGGGCGTCAGCGAGACGTAGCACAAGAGGAGCAACCAGGCTACTGTAGCGATCACGACGCTGTCAGGAGACGCGCGGTGCAATTAACGACGCTTATTAGCCTCCTGGATATATGGCGGCACATCATACGGGTACCTCTTGACCGTTCCCCATTCGTTCACCACACTTCCACTTTCTGCAATTCCCAGTTCGCAGCTTCCATCACCCTGCCTCTAATGGCTTGTACGGCGTTGGTTCGAGAAAAAGAATGGAGAGAAGCCAAAATGGTCCAACGCGGTCGCTGGAACTCTCCAATTAATGTAACAACAGCCGTAATTATGCGGCGCTGCGAGCAGGTAAGTGGTATTCCAAAAAAGTAAAGCAAATTTTAAAAAGTTACTTAGAGAGCGCAACCCGCTACTTATTCCAAAACAAGTTCAATGGTTTGTCGAACGCTTGGGAAGGACTGAAAAGCCTTAACCTAAGCTATCACTCTATTCACACAGAAATTCTAAAGGAACAGTCAAAAACTGTCATTTGCAGATACTTCGAAACTAAAATTAGTTCTGACCCTGAAATTGCCGGAACATTGTACCATTCGTATCTGCTCGTTTGGCAAGAAAAAACGCTAGAGGCTTTAAGTGATAACAGAGAAATAAGTAACGAATCGTGGCCAGGGATACGAAACAAATGAACGAGTTGAACACATCTACTAGTCGCTAAATTTACAGCACTGTATCACAGCTGGTCGATGGAAAAAATATAAATGAAAAATTCAGTAGGTGCACTATTGTTTGCCACTCAGGTCACATGATCCGCCAATGAAGTTATTCAAAGAATAATACTGCAATAAAAACCAACATAATGAAGGCATTTCACTTTCTTAAGCATAGTTTCTCTGACACAAAGTCCGTGGTTAATTTAAATACATTGAATCAGTCTTGCAGTTAAGCTGTGTCCGATATTGTCGTCATTAGTTGTCACCATTAGAAAGAAATGATAAGCAATTATACGGTAGCAAATAAAGACGAAATGACACCGAATAAATCAATATTGCACGATGGGATGTCGTTAACTAGATACGTTTACTTAACCCATCTTTAACGCAAATAACATTCGGTGTACTGATCACCTTGATCACCTTGACTCCCGTTGTTCTTCAAACTGGTCGAGAAGGCGCAGTAATCCTTCAATTTGCCACGATCGCCAGAGTCGCCCAATGGTTTCTCCTTTCGCTTGGGACAAGAAGAGCCTCGAATGTTTCATTAAAAGACTTTGTGAAGAAGTCTGACCATTTGGTTGGCGGTCTTCCTGTAGTGCGCTCAATACCACGTAGAACCCAATCGCTCATAGTTCTGGTCCAACGGTTGCCGTTGAGGCGCATCACGTGTCCGGCCCACCTCATTTTGCTGCTCATGACAAATGCCGCAGCGTCTCTGATCTTCGGCTCAGCTTTCGCATTGCATTCTCGAGGGTGGCCGTGAAAATGTTAGGTGAAATTGTATCACCCTGTCGTACCCCTCTCTTAAAATGATGATATTCTTGTAGAATGGGGAAATTCGTGTCATGAAGTTACTGTACAACTCTCGAAGTACCTTTATGTACTGAGTAGGGACACCCTGGTTGTCCAAAGCCTCTATGACCGATTCTGTCCCAACTGAGTACAAAGCCTTCTTTATGTCGACAAACGTGAGACAGAGCGGCATATTGTACTCTCGTGATACCTCGATGAGTTTCGAAACAGTGTGAATGTGGTCAGTCGTGCTGAATCCCTTTTGAAACTCTGCTTGCTCGCAAGGCTGTCCTTCATCCAAGACTTTTTCAATCCTATTAAGGATCACTCTCGTAAAGAGCTTGTCGATGACGGACAGTAAGCAGATTGAGCGATAGTTGCTGATTTCATGTAGATCTCCCTTCTTATACAGCAACACGGCCTCGCAGGTCTTCCACTGTTTGAGGACCTTGTATTCCGAAAGGTTACGCGTGAAGAATTTTGATGAGAACTGGCGGAAGATTTTTCAGATGCTCAGATCTTATCCTGTCGGGAACGGGTGCCGTACGATTTATTACCGACATGGTAGCATGCCGTATTTCGGACGAGGGAATCTCTCGAACAACATGTCCGTCTTCCCTCAGATGGTGAGGAGGCAAGTGAACACGGCTGTCGAAGCGATCAGAGTAGAAGTCGTAGATGATTTTCTCCATTCTCATCTCGATGCTCCATTTGGGTTCCGGAGAACACTCATCCTCGTCTTTCGACTGGCAAATTCTCCACGGGCGTAGCGAATGCTCTTTCCCGTCTCTGCAGCCTCAGCCAACACTTCCGCTCTTCTCTCTTTGAAGTCTTCTTTTCTTCCTTTATCGCCTCTCTGCAAAGCCTTGCGAGCTCGGACGTGAGTTCTTAGATGCCGGCAGCTTGTGCAGCTCCACGCTAACGTATTAGCTCTAGAGTTCCCGGAGACAGGCATCTCTTGGTGTACTGAAACTCTTCGCATTCCTCCTACAGTCATGAAGATGTTCTACAAGCCGTTCATATTCGTCGTCGATGTTGTCCATGACGGTATCTTCCCACACGAAGCGAAGAGCTCCCAGCCGATGATGGTTCTGGGAGTTCGCTTTGCGCCTGTTGGTGGTTTTCCTCAGTCACTCAGCCTTTTTCGCGCAGTCGTGAAGATGTTCAATGAGCCGATTGTATTCCCCGTCGATACTGTCCATTGTAGAATCTTCCCAAGAGCCGGCTAGCGTGGCGAAAAGATCCTAGTTCCAGGTCCAACATAGAGGAAGGTTTTTGGAATTGCGAGTTTCCATGAATGGTCTTAGTCGTCATGTTAAACTCAGAAAGCCTCTCCCTCTGCTCGCTCCACTGTTGGCTGTGGGTCCCGATGTGAAGTTCCTCAGGGGTTCTTCTGAGGCCAATCTTGGCCTTAAAATCACCAACAATGACCTTGTAGAAAGTGTAGTCTTCTCTTTAGAACTTTTCTAGGTCCATATAGAAAGGTTCGACCTCTTCTTCTTCGTAGCTTGATGTTGGAGCGTAAGCGACGAAGATGGTCAAAGCTGGTGTTGGACCACATTTTCTCCGCAGACGGCCGATTCGGGTTGCAAGTTGTTCGAAAGATTCGATGTTCTTTGCCATACTCGTGTTGGCGAGGACGCCAACTCCACCAACACCTCTACTGTCGCATGTTCCTAAGAACAATTCTTCTTCATGTACGGCGTTGAGAGGGTGACGTCGTCTCGTCTCGGTCAGTCCGATAACGTCGTAGTCCTTCAAAGAAAAGTACGGCGCTCTTCGAGTTCCTCGCGAGAAGAGATGTCAATAAGCAACACTTGCGTGAGAACGGGACAAATAGAAGTATTACTGGTGCCCGCACGAGCAAATCGATGAACAACTGGAGCGCAAGTAATACAGGTGTTTTGCATTTCAATGAAAACACTTCTCAAAACAAAAAAATTTATTTGTGGGATGGATTCGACTTTAAAAATATCAGCATTAAAAACATTAAATTTTTTAAAGCTTTTGTAAAGTGAATTCCGTCTCTCACATTATTTCACCTTTTTGTTCTTTTCAAAACTGTGCAACATTAAAGCGGCATCGAATCTTTCGTAGAAAGAAACTTATCAGCATGGACTCTTTCTATGATTTCGTTGTTAAAAGTTTTGTAAGTCTCCCACTCACACGTAAAATAATGTACATAATCGAACTACGCACTTATACTTACACAGATACTTAGATGGCCCGTCTTCCCTGGACGTGCGGACCCCAGCATCTCTCCCACTCGTTTCGTTCCCTGGCCATTGTCATCCAAGATGTTCTCAAGTTTCGTTAGTGACGTTGACGAGGTCCTTGAGCCGTATCCAGCTGAGCTCTCAGCTGGTCCATCCGTGTAGCGAACACGTCACCCCATCTCGTTGGCGGTCTTCGTCGATGGCGTTTAGCATCTCTTGGGATCCACTCTAGCGTTCTTTTAATCCATCTATCGTCGCTTCTTCTCATAATGTGACCGATCCATCTATGCTCTGCTTTCGATATATTCCGCTGGGTCGCTCAGAAGACTGGACATTCCTCTTAAGTCGAAGCTGCGAAGACCGGCTAGGTGTTGCGTGCGCCGGTTAAACTTCTGAATGCATCTCTCAAGGACTCTGTGGGTAGAAAGTAACTTCCTAGACGGTGTCTGCCCACGTCTCCACTGCGTAACAGCTGGAAGAACTGTAGAGTTAAACAGATGGGAACGAAGATCTTGGTCTCTAGCTTCCCTGACGGGTGCGAACGCTGCCAATGCTGCTCTCATTCTTCTATTCAGTTCTTCCTTCAAGCGGTTTTTCATGTTCATAGAATGTCCGAGGAATACGTATTACGAAGTTTCCACGATTTGGGAGCCTTCGAGATGTACTCCTCCGTCCTCGCAATAGACGTCCGTCATGGACTGTCTTTTTTCAGTTTAAACGCAATTCTATTCTCTTCCATGCTTCGTTCAATTCCTTGAGCATCGTCTCTGCTTTACTGGTACTTCTCGAAAAGAGAACGATGTCGTACGCAAAACGAAGGTTCGAGAGAAATCTTCCATCAACATGTATGCCCCTTTCTTCCTAGGAAAGTGATTTCATTATCCACTGCAATGAGCCGTCAACAGCTTCGGCGATATAGTATAGCGTTGTCGTACCTCCTTTCCAATGGGTATGGTGAGGGGGCGAAGGAAAAGCTTCATCTTATTGGTGCATCGATCGTAGCAATTGGCTAATGTCCTCACATATGAGGCGTCCACGCCTTGATCGACCAGCGCTGACGATATTGCATTCGTTTCTACGCTGTCGAAGGCTTTCTCATAGTCGACGAAGGTTACTACAAGGGACAGACGGTATTCCCGCCAGACCCCTATGACCCTCGACATGGTCTGGATGTGGTCAAAGCAACTGAACTCCGGACGGAATCCAGCTTGTTCTTAAGGCTGGGCTTCATCCAGCGTCCTAGATATGCGCGTGAGGATGAATACTGAATACTTGATATAACAAATATCTCAGCAAGCATATCGGACGGTAGTTCCGAAGGTCTTCTCGGTTACCTTTCCTATGGATAAGAACGGTTTTCTTTTCGAGATTTTCCACCGGTCTGGGATCCTTTCTTTCTGAAGATAGGATGTCATGTGCGCTGCTAAGATTGCATGAAGTGGATGGCCACCAACCCGAAGAAAGTCTGCTCATATAAAATCAGGTCCGGGATATGTGTTAGGTTTCGTGCTCTTGATAGCGACTCGTACTTTCGAAGGAAGAATCCATCGTGGAGCTTCACCAGTGGGGATGATCGGGCTCGACACAGGAGTTGATGAACGGAAAAGGTTCGAGTAGAACCTCTCCGTAATGATTTCCATCCCTCGACGAGAAGACGTGTGAGTCCCGTCTTCGCTCAGCAAGGCTGCTAGCGGAATATTATATTCGCAGAGATCCCTGCGGCACTTCTTTAGACTTCTTCTTCTTTGTGCTGCTTCAACAATTTTCTTATGCCTGTATTTCAAAAGAACATCCTTCAACGCTTCTCTGCAGCTAGTGTTTGCTACTAACCGCTCAATGTGCAATGCATTCGCATCAAGCCTCAAAATCCTTCTTCTTTTCAACAATTCCTTGGTGTTTTTAATTGATGTTCTTGAGATGTAGCCAAGATTGTTATTGATAGTCTTTATTAAACAACAGTTATCGTTTCGGCGTTATCGCCTTCGTCAGAGGCTGGAAAATTCAAAGCCATTAGTGATTTATCCTCTCAAGCGCCTCATCACCCTACAGAAAGCATCCAAACGGTAGGCAAACTCAAACAGCAACACATTAGCTAGTGCTTACCTCATTAGCTAGAAAAAACATGGTCTGTAAATCTGGCCCATAAAGTGGCAATATCCAATGGGTACTCAACTGGAGATGGTGCTACCCGACAAACACGACATCTCTCTCGAAGATCCAACGTAGTGGATGGCCAGGAAAAGATCCCTTTCTGTTTACCTTATATATCTGATGATATGAGCAGAGCGGTAAGGAGCTGTCTACGAAAAGCGGGTCTAAGGAATGATGTGAGGGTTGTGGAAATACCTCCAGTGAACCCCAAGGGTCATACTGGTACGTAATCGTGCATATGATCAACTCTGCACAACTTCCAGCTGCGTGGTTTGCCCGTATGACAGAGAGGGTGATTGCACGGTATCAGGAGTAGTGATCATATCACGTGCAGGTTGTGCGATGATGATTATATAGGGGGAACGGGACGTCCGCTGTGTATTAGGGTCAAGGAGCATCTAGATGGACTCGCAGAATCTAAAACCTTCAAACACTAGGAGCATACCGTAGAATATGCCATCCAAACTCCGAAGTAGAGGTAGAAGTTAGTATATTATCCTACGAGTCCGAGATCACAGCACGCAGAACACTACAGGCCTTTTGGATAACCGCCAAAAGTCCAAAAATGAACAAAAAGAATAAGTGCATTGCTATCACAAATGAGTTATTCTCATATCAAGCCCTATGCGGGTTTTGATCTACGGGGCTGGCCGTGAGGTCCTTACATAAAACCCTTGTGACTCATAGTTGTGGTATGTGGTGATCTGTTGCGGTACCAAGTCTAGCTAATGAGGTAAGCACTAGCCAGCTAGTGTTGCTGTTTGAGTTTGTCTACCGCTCGGATGCTTTCTGTAGGGTGATGAGGCGCTTGAGAGGATAAATCACTAATGGCTTTGAATTTTCCAAGCTCGGACGAAGGCGATAACGCCGAAACGTTAGCTGTTGTTTAATGAAGACGATCAATAACAATCTTGGCTACAGCTCAAGATCCAAAGACAGTCGAACATGGGCGATTCTTTGGTGGTCTTCGAAATTCGACCCAAATTTGCCGTGCGCGGCTTCGAGGCACGCCCAGCACAGGCTCGTAATCCTCTGAGCAGCATCTCGCAGACCACGTTTGGGTTCTCCTTGACGTACAAGTCAGCTTAGGACAATGAGTCCTGGAGTACGCAATTGCCGTGCCGACTTCCTTCCTCCTTCATTACCGATAGCAGTTATTTTCCAGTTTGTGCTCGTACTTACCAGACCAAATAATCTCAACCTGAGCAGTGGCTTACTTTTAGCTAGGCTCGCAGATCAAATGTTACGCTCTGTCTGCCTTGAGACGTAGGTGGATTCCGGCTATGGACTCCCTGTTTCTTTCATGCGAGGACCGATTCAATCTGTTCGTGTATTCTGCACACGAAGCCGATCAAAAATTTGGGAACAGGTGACATGGAAGCGGTTTGCAGTCCTCTTCAACTAGTAAACAACTACGAAGTAAGCTCCAGTTGTCTATTAGGGGAGTAGGCAGCGTCTGACCCCTAAGACTATATGCTAGCAATTTGCCCACCTATAAATTAACAGCTCGACATAGTGATGGCAAATAGTCTCTTGTCTCCAAAAGAACGCCCGCTCACACCAAGAAAGAAGAGGTTGCAGGAGTTATCCTGCTGCCTAAAGGGAAAACAACTAAGATAACGATCTGTACATACAACGCACGTACGCTTGCAAGCCAACAAAATCAATTATGATGTCATCGGACTGACCGAAAAGAGACTACACCAGAAGACAGGTTCATAAGTTCAATTGGCAGTAGAAGATTTGGTGAAGTCGATGTCCTCCTAGACTGGGATTTGGTAATGAAATATCGATCCTCCTGAATATCTGACAATCCAAATCGGACATCTACGGGAGAGAAAGTCAAACATTAAGCCACAAAGAAGAAGTCGAAGCTTTCCATATGCATCTAGAAAACTTCTACAGAGACAATCACACATTTTACAAGGTCACTATTGGTGATTAGAATGCCAAAACGGGTCCTAGAACAACAGCTACACCAAAGCTCGAAGAACTTCACATCGAAACTCGCCGCTTACATTGAAACGAACTAGGGGAGAGGCTCTTCGAGTTTATCATGGTGACTAGGCTGAAAATCGCAATTCCTAAAGCCCTTCTTCCACCTACGTTGGATGTGAGAGTCGTTCGATGGAGAGAACCGTAAACGAAATAGACGGCATCATCGTCATCGTCTATAAAAGGGCTTGGCTGACGAATGTTGGTGTTGCACGAGAGTTATATTGAACCAGACCATCTACTTTTTCAAAGAACATATTCCTTTTTACGCAAAGGTAAGAAAGCTGCAAAATTCACAAAGCGGAAAGAACATTCACATCAAACATGATAGGCTCGTACATCTTCACGATTGCGTGTATAAAGCCGAAATGTTTAGAATTTTAAACCATCGAAACGTCTGTCTCAGAAAGCTCTTAAGCTAAAAGGTTCGCATGAACCTGCAAGAGCTGCAGGCAATCACAAACTTGCCATATGGCCCGCAAAACTGCAGATAAGCAATAGAAGATGTCAAATAGGGAAAGCAGCAGTATTTGCTGAAACCGCAGAGGGGGACAGAACATTCGTTACACCCGCCGAAAGTTTATCACAAAACAAAGACGACTGCAGTACGGAACTCAGATGGAACGTTCACAACATGGGAAACATGGAAGGGCATATTGAAGATCATTCAGGTCTTCTATTCGGATCTCATCGACAGCCTTTTACACCATCTGAAGGAAGATGGACAAGTCATCCCAGAAGTCTACTCTTCCAAAGTCCGACGTGTCATCTATATGCTTTTCACAAAAGTAATTCTAAACAGGATTGAAAGAACAGTAGATGTACACAGGCATGCGAGCAAGCAGGGCTTCGAAGTGTTCAGCGCAACTCACCACATACACACAGCTTCAAACTCACAGAAATATCACGAGAGTATAAGAGGCCACTATGTTTCATTTTAATCGACTTAAGGGAGACCTTTGTTTTATTCAGTTCAGCCATGAGCTCCAAGTCATCTTTATTCAACATATAAATGTACTTGGTGAGTTATATGACATATAACAACTTCGCAATTAAAATTCTACAATTGTGCCTAATTCTACAAGAAGGCAGAACCGAGGTGAAGAGAGCACCCCGACAGGGCAATACTATCTTATCCAAAATATTCAGTGTCACTCTCGAGAGCATAATGTGATGATTGGAATGGGTTAACATGGAAGTGAATGTTGGGGGTTGACAGTTACACCACCTTCATTTCGTTGATGACATCATTTAGATGACGTCAATCATGAGCAAGGGGAAAGAATGCTGGCCAAATTCGCGAGTGAAACGTGTAGTAGGATTGGTCTACAACTGAAATTGGGCAAAACGATCTTCAAAACGAATGGATGGGTTAATGATTCCCATTCACGTTCAGCGGAATGAATACATCAGAATGTTCCACTTATACCCAGGTCTATTTCATATCATATTTCATTCCCAGTCGGGAATGAAATATGATGAACCACCTTACTTTTGAGCTCGGTAGGAGGAAAGAAGAGGTTGGGAAGCATTCCACAGTATCGGGGATGTAGTGAAGAAGATCAGAAACACATACTCGTTTCGTGCTTTGCTAGGCACCTCTTTAGCACCACCGCACTTCCTTTATTGACCTATGCTTCAGAAACCTGGATACTCTACAAGCAAGAGAAAAATGCGTTGAGGGTAACTGAACGCTCAACCGGAAGGGAGACGCTAGGAGAATCCCGCTTCACACGAGTGAAAGAATGGAGTCCAATTCAGTCCTAGGTCAACAACTGAGGATCAGAGACGTTACCACACATGCTAGGGAAAGTAAAATTAGGTGGTTACACGAGAAGCGCAAGCGCACTAAAGGGAGATAGCAGTTCCCGTGGTCACCCTTTTCACAAAGTACTTCAAAGAAATATGTGCTTCGCGAGAGGTGAAGCCACGACTCTTGCTTGCGATCCGGCGAAATTGGTGAAGTATTGCTGACACAGACTCGAACAAATCGAAGAACAAAGGGTGATAACAACACGAGGCGATACAGGTGACGGATATTTCAAACTGAATTGTTTTAAACACATGTCACTGCAAGAAAAATGCAACCCTAAACAATCTTACCCGTAGATTCCAGATATGTCGATTGTAACGTCAATCATGTCGCAGCAAAGTTCATATGCAGCCATCTCAACAGGAGTCGTATCGGTTGCTATGTAAATTTTAGAAGCTACATCAAATAGGAAGGATTTTTCCACATTCGAACCCTAAACAATAGCAAAAAACACTTTACTGCAAACTAAGGGTTGTGAGAAAATGTGGATGGGGAAAGGGCTCTATCTTTTTTTCTCTTAGTAATATAGCTTACATGTCATAGACCCCTAAGACTACTGCTTAGATCTTAGCTCCGACTGATTTAGTTATTTACTTTCAGAAACGAGGACCCTACTCTCCCCCCCCAAACTACATTTTAGGCAAGAGTTATACAATAACGTTAAGAACATGGAAACATCAGAAAAAGAACATTCACCAACCTGATTGAAAATGTCAAGCAATCGTTCCAGTGTAGGAAGACGTTTGACAAGATTCTGAACTACTTTGGAGAAGGCTTCAAAAATTGAGTGGTCGTAAATAGAGGTGAGGTGGAATGTTACATTGAAGTCTTCTAACCCTTGCTCAGCTAGTTCACATTTCACCTTAAATGGAAAACAGCTTTAAATTGCAAACATCTTGAATCTCCGTTGAATTTTAGCATAAAGGATATCCCATCTGGGTACTCCGTTTTGACGATCAGTTACTTTTGTTAAAAGTGGTCATAAGGTCGTCTAGTAGACAACACAGGTGATTGTGTCAGAAGAACTCTATAATTGCCCTAGAGAATTAGGGCTTCATCAGACTTGGAAGCAACTTGGGAAAAGCAACAAATCAATAAGACCGATGTTTCAGTGCAAAGCTGTTGTTGCAGTTGTGATCGAACTTTCTTCCTCGCAGTTCCTGAAACAAGATACCGCCATAAAAAAAAAAGTTTGTGGATGACACAGCACAGCAGTGTAGTATGTGTAAGTGATAAAGTGTCTGGCGTAAATCAATCCGTTTGAGAAGCGCCACCGCATTCACTTCTTTTCAGAATCGTTTGAGGCATATGAACGTGTAACCAATACAGCGAATTGCGGAGCTAGATGTTAGGTCAGTGTTCTTATCCTCCCAGACAAGTCTAATACCAATTTATCGATCCCGAAAGGCTTAGTTGGGACTAGGGGGGATTCAAGCCTTCGACTGATCGTGCAGTCACAGCGGAACCTCTTACCAATTCCGCTACACCTTCCCCATAAGTACCGAAATGGAATGCGAGAGAAGAAAATCCCTCGAGCGCTTGAAGTGGAAGCCTATTTGATCGATGGCTGTCAGTAAGAGGTTTCTTGTATTGATTACAGAATTTGCGGCATTGCTCGGTTTTATTTGCTTGCTTTTATTAACACTTCCGTCGATAGCACTCAGATCACCGAGCATTTGTCACAAGATCATTGGTGGAGGAAAGGACCACTGCATCTCGCGTTTATTAATTTGCAACAAACTTTCAACTACGTTTCGCACAAAGTTTCTTTTAAAACTTATGATAGGCCGAGGGACGGAATGGCTAAATCCGACTTCTCAACATCGACCTAGGTCAAGTGAGTATTAGTTCCTGGGAAGTCTGTCGACTGAACTGCCTGTCAGCGCCAAGTGTCCTCAGATCTTCCTTCACCTCCGTCCAGAACCTTCTTCAACGACCAGGAGACCTTTTCCAATTAGGATCTGGAAGCATGCTCAGGACTACTTGGCGCTGACAGGCAGACGATCAGACGGTCTTCTCATAACGTGACCAAAAAAGCGAAGACGGCTTTCCGTGGCTACTTCAAAAGGCACGGCAAGATGTTGATATTTTCCTCGCGTCACCCGCCAGTACACCATATCTACTTTCGAGTAAATATCTTCGTTATGGCACACCATTGGCCAAGAGTAGCCAAGCATTCCTCTAAACAGCTTTCTCTCCATGCAGTCAGGCTTTTCCATCACCGTCGCTGGCACTGCCCAAGTATTCGGTCCGTACACGATCCAGTCATGATAAGTCGAATAGGTAGTAGGAAGACTCGCAGTTTAACTTCGTTGGTGTCGGTGGTCGATCACAGGCAGTTGGTCAATGAGTTGAATGCCGAATTAACTTTGCTCTCTCTCTCATCTTTGCTAGACATCTCTCTTGTAGCTGCCATAATTTTTCACCGTACAGTCCAAATAACATAATTCTTCGACAACTTCAATAGGTTATCCGTCCACCCTGGTTCCCCCTGAGGGTCTCGAGAAGACCCACGTCTGCATGCATTTATCAGGAGAGTTACAGTCCGTAGGCTGCAGCTAATTTCGATACAAGATGAACAACATGTAACATCGCGCTGCTAGAAACGAATATTACTACATCGTTCGCATACTTGAGATCAGTCAAGGATCACCTTGAGGGTACTAGACGATGTCAGCAGGACACTGATCGACTGTTCTGATGTTGGTGTCATCGACTGTTTCTGACATGACCATCAATAGCGTCATCGATAGCGAAGTTGAACTGCATTGGCTTCGAATATCCCTGCCAGATTTCAATCATTCTCTTAACGATGAACACCTATATTTCTGAATAATCAAATTTTACTATACTGAGCGGTAAAGGGGCTATGTATACATATACATGTACATGTATGTATATATATGCGTATATATGTGTATATATGTACATGTATATATATATATATACATATATATATATATATATATATATATATATATATATATTATATAAGGCTTAAAGGCAACCCAGGCCTACACTAAGATGGCAAAAGTGTACGTCGAGGGTCTCTTACTACATACGTGGTTCACTAAATTTAAGAATCGCTCGATAATTCTAAGCGGTTGGGAGGGAGACAGAAGGTAGACATCGACAAGCCACAAATCTTTGTGGAGATGAATCCCTATGCCGGCACTACAGAGTCATCACGCTAGAATTGAAAGCCAAGAAGATTGAGTACGTCTTTGGACTAACCAAGGCGGATGATATCAGCCATTGAAAGCCCTCTGTGACGGTAAAGAGGAGCTATTTTTAGGAACATGCAACAGTAAAGAAGTTTGTGTCTTCCCGAGTGTGGCATGCTAGCTTTGATAATCTTCGTCGTCCTTTAGTTCTCTTTCTTCGTTCTTTAGTCGGGCAACGACTGAAGAAACTCCAATCGATTTTCGAATAATGCCTCCGACCATGCCTTTTCTAAGCAATAAGCGATGGAGTTGAAAAAGATCTTGATGTTCACCAATAATCATAGGACATTTCTAGATATGTTAAAATATAGTTTACGAGCCACTAGATTACCTTGGAAAATCAAAAGCATCCACTAGATTCATGATCGAAATTTTGAGGAGGAAAAAATATTTTGTGAGGTGAGCTCAAATTTGTAACCGTACGAGAACCAAGAGAAATCCTCACGTGAAATATGAGGTAAAGATACATCTAATAACTTCAAATTACGTGTATGAAAATTCTCATAGAAAACGAAGAAAATTTCAGTTCTCGAAAGTATGAGGGTGAGGAAAAGAGTGAGGATCAGCGGTATCTTGCAAGTCCCCAGCTTTTTTAGCCAAAACTGTCTCCACTTGAAATTTACGAATAATGTACTTCTGGAAAAGATGACCAAACAAGAACGGAAGAAAGTACTAAAAAGCTAGTCGCATGGATAGAAAATAGGTACTTGAGGGAGGGATACTCTGTAAAGCTGAACTCTTATGAGAGCATCGAGAATTTGGGAAGAAGAAGAACGCTCGGTTCTGTTTCAGCCCCTTAAACGACATCGTTCTTGTATTTACTTTGACTAGCGCTTCAGAAACCTGGAGAAATATGAGGAAGATGCTGCCAGCATTGAACGCCATAACAAATCCACATCACGTTTCTATTGTACAAGTGATTATGGCGTGATAAAGGGTCCGCATCGCAAGATCGTGAGTCGAAGTTCCGCTCGCAGTGAGATCCTCTCTGGCTTTAATCGAACAGCGGAAAAGATCTAGCCCAACTCTGACATTTTGAGCATATTCGCTTACTCATTCGCATAATTATTCAGGTCGTCGCGATACGACTGTAACTACAATCCAGACAAAGCCGTAATCCAATACTGATCGACACCTGTTGGCGGAACTTCCTTCTGCATTCCTCGTTTTTTCAGACCTGCCAAGCCGAGCTTCGGTTGATGTTGAGCTCCACGATACCTTTCTGTGGAACCGTACCATAAAGCTGAAAAGAACTGGGCGATGGTCAAAATCGAATGCGACGTCCCAGACAGCTCTAGATTTTCGGATATCTGATAACGGGATGTTCTTTGTCAGAATGTAGTCGGTCTGAAGCCTGGTGTCGCCATCTTCCGCTTTCGCGACTCTTCTGGCGTTAATGGGGTTGTCCCTTCACACGTAAGCTGATCGCATCAATGATTCCTCCTGAACGTGGATACAATGATGAGGTTCGTCTGCTTACAAAGGACTATCAGATGATCTCCGTTATCTGCTCCGTGAGATAGAACCATTTTGCAAGCACATCGTATTATTGTTCAAGTGCTATCTCTACATTCGCATCAATTTCGAGAATTACCGCCTATTGACTTGGTACCTTGGTTATCAACGCATTGAGTTTATCACCAAATGCGTCCCTGTTGCAGTCGGCTTTCGTAGGTGCATGAAGACTTACGATCTACAGTTCAATTTGTCTTCTGCGATCCCGCAATCGTACAAAGGCGCATCTTGACGACGTTGGAGCAAATTCCTCTACCAGGCTGTTGTAATCGTCCCTAACAGGTATTGCGCACTTTAGAGAGAACAGCGACATTGGAGCTGAAGACGACGACTTTTAACCTACCTGCACCTTAAAATTGCATTCGTGAAAATTAAATTCATAAAACCTACCTAAGATATACAGAATTGGAATCCAATCTCTTGCGTACTACGACTGACAAAAGAATGCATCACAGAGGTAAAGAGCTATGCGGCACGGGTGACAGCAGCAGACGCCTCGAGCACAACCGCAACGACGCAATGCGTCAAAGACTGTGTATTGCTCTTATCACAAAACCATGTTCAATGGTACCTTCGCGTCTTACGCAATGACAAAAAATTGTGCATAGAATCAGCGTCGATTTTGATGTCAGATGTTGTGATGTCCGCAAAGACCAAGGATCCGTAAAGCAACAAGTGATAGCTCGATACGATTTAATACTTTTGTTGAAGAAGCCGACATC
Source organism: Necator americanus (assembly GCF_031761385.1). Lineage (NCBI taxonomy): Eukaryota > Metazoa > Nematoda > Chromadorea > Rhabditida > Ancylostomatidae > Necator > Necator americanus. The sequence goes on from NC_087376.1 coordinate 16,634,069, forward strand.
CAGTCAAATGGCCAAGTGGAATACCTTTATATAACAAATGAAGCACCTCGCCAAAAAGAAAAAAAAAACTAGACGAACGCCAAACAAATAGGAGGAAGAAAACTGAGATTTAGAAAATCAAGGCTAAAAGTTGTAAGCAGAAAAGGCAAACACAAATATGACAAAGCATGGGAACAGACAGACAACTTTATTATTGCTCAATAACAAAGTACTACCTAGATCAGACTTGACAAACAAGGTATTTTGGTACAGCAATCTCACAGCGCGGAACCTACGTCACATCGTCGTGCGTCGCGTTTTGAGGAGCACGCGAAGCGGACTTTGAGGTGTTCCTACTTCTTTTGTGTCAGGATTGGTTCGGACTATCCGTGTTCTTACCCGTCAGCCTGACAAAAGGCCTGAAGTGAGTGGGAGGATGGGACGCGGGGTGGAGTTGGCTTCAACAAGTAATTTCCAGCTGTCCACTTCTGGAGATTCTGGAAATCCATCTGCCACCTATAGTCACCCACGGATCTCTCTCACTAGAGGGATCACAGCCGGTTAGTCGCGAGGCTACGTAGCGCGTCCCCGGGTTGCACATAGGGTGCTAATCGCCAACCGAAGCTGACCTAATGCTTGCCCAGAGACGCGGGTGGATTCAATGGATGGCCTCCATGTTTCTGCTGAGCCAGGACTGACTCATGACATCCTTGTATCCCGCACGTCGGTCCGGCCAAAACTCTGCAATCAAGTGACTGGGAGGTGCAAGGGAGGCAGTTTGGAGTCGTCCCTAACAAATAAGCTCCACATGTCCACTCCTGGAAAACGGAAGTTCTCCCAAAAACTTATGGGACTAGAGGCTTGCAACCTGCCCATGAGTTTTAAAATCTTACGCGTCACAATAATAGAAAAGAGACTTCTGATTCCGGAGGAAAGCCTGGTACCGTAGCACCAGGAAGGACGGAGTTGCAGGAGTCATATAGGCTTGCCTCGAATTTGCCAGTCGAAAGACGAGGATGAGTGTTCTCCGGAATCCAAATGGAGCATCGAGAAGGGGGATGGAGAAAATCATCTACGACTTCTACTCTGACCTCTTCGACAGCCATGTCCATTTACCTCCTCACCATCTGAGGGAAGACGGACATGTCATTCCAGAGGTTCTCCCGTCCGAAATACGACATACTATCTGTCGATAAGAAATCGTACGAAACCGGTCCCTAGAGAATAAGATCAGAACACCTGAAGAATCTTCCGCCAGTACTCATCAACATCTTGTCGAGGCTCTTTACATGTTAGCTGTCGGAATGCAAGGTTCCTAAACAATGAAAGACCAGCAAGACCGTGTTGTTGTATAAAAAGGGAGATCCACATGACATCGGCAACTATCGCAGAATCTGCTTACTGTACGTCATCTGCAAGCTCTTTACAAGAGTAATCCTTAATAGGATTGCAAACGTCTTCGATGAAGGACAGCCATGCGAGCAAGCAGGGTTTCGAAAAGGATTCAGCACGATTGACCACATTCACACTGCTTCAAAACTCATCGAGGTATCACGAAAGTACAAGATGCCGCTCTGTCTCACCTTCATCGACTTAAAGAAGACCTTCGACTCAGTTGAGACGGAAGCGGTCATGGAAGCTTTGGACAACCAAGGCGTTCCCACTCAGTAACATAGAGCTAATTCGAGAGTTGTACAGTAACTTCACGACCGGAATTTCGCCATTCTTCGCCTGCAAGCTCTTTACAAGAGTGATCCCTAATAGGATTGAAAAAGTCTTGGACGAAGGAGCCATGCGAGCAAGCAGAGTTTCGAAAAGGAATTAAAAGAAGGAAGGAACGAATTCTGACCGAATTCGATGAAACATGTGGATGCATCGGTCTTCAGCTGAATCTGCAAAAGATCATGTTCGAGCGCAACGGATGGGTCTCGGATGCCCCACGCTCAACGCTCAACGGAACGAACATATCCGAATGCAGCAGCTACGTTTATCTGGGTCGGGAATTGAAAATGATGAACGACTTGACCCCCGAGCTGGGCAGGAGAAGAGCAGCTTGGGGTGCGTATAAGAGCATCGAGGATGTAGTGAAGAAGACCAGGAACGCTCGGCTCCGTGCTCACCTCTTCAACACCACCGTACTTCCTGCTTTGACGTATGGTTCACAAACCTGGGCATTTCGCAAGCAGGAAGAAAACGCGGTGAGCGTCATTGACCTCGCAATTGAGAGAGTGATGCTAGGAGTATCCCGTTTCACGCAAGTGAGGGGCGGGATTCGAAGTTTTCTCCTACGTCAGCGATCGAGGATCAGAGACGCCGCTGCATTTGTCAAAAGCAGCAAAATAAGGTGGGCCGGATACGTGATGCACTTTAACGACAACCGTTGGACCAACGTCGTGAGCGACTGGGTTTCCCGCGATATTAAGCGCACTACAGGAAGAACGCCGACCCGATGGTCAGATTTCTTCACGAAGTCCTTCAAAGAAAATTATGAGGCTTTTCTTGTCCCACGCAAAAGGAAGAACCACTGGGCGACTCTGGTACGCGATCGGGACAAATGGAAAAATTACTGGCCCCCACTCGACCAGTTCGAAGATCAGCGGGAGTCAAAGTGATCAAGGTGAGCTGTAGTCATAGAGCCCATAGTTTTGCAAGCTGCTTACAACTTCTACCAAATAAGTAGTAAGAATGTAGTAATTATTTCTCCTGCTTATGAAGAAGAGCATGGTACAGAATCGCTGGACGCCATCTTGGCCTCGGAAACGGAGGAGAACGATATGATGACAATCTTCACACACAACACAGGAAACATCATCGAATGTGACCGTTGAAGATGTGACGGTCAAGTAGACAGTCAGTAGCCAGGAAGCCGTCTATGACCTTATCGGGGTATCGGCAACACCCAACGAACGTCGCCTGTGACTATGAAGAAGAAATATTCTTTGGAACATGCGAGTTGGTGAGTCGGTGAAACATCAATTCTTGCGAGAATCTGACGACCTAAATCGGATATCTACGGACAGAAAGATCCAACATCACGTTCATGAGATAGTGAAGTCAAGCTTTCTAAATGGACCTGAGATTTTACAGAAAGGATCACACCTTCTACAAAATCACTGTTGGTGATTTCAACACCAAAATTGACCTCAGAAGAACGTTTGATGAATTTCGCACAGAGCAGCAATAAATAAACAAATAGACAATACACAATAAAACAAACAGTGGTGGAGACTATCCGAGGTTATAATGACGACTAAGACCAAGATCAATGAAATTCGCAATTTCAGAAGACGTCCTTTAAACGCTGATGTCGTGAGTGAGTTGCTGCAGGAGTTGACATGCCGTCGTGTATGCACAAGAATAATGAGCGATGATAGTTGAGCTGCGCGCTCCTGACAGCCTCGCTGTTTCTCTTGCGTTCTGGTAAGCTGACGTTCCGGCCAAACTGCGCTTCCCTACCATTTCGCAGCTCTTAGAATGCCCTATTCGAAACAAATTAAAAGTGAACAAACTTTAAACTTTAAACAATATATACATGCGTGAAATTTTGCTCGAAAATGTGTACGGAGGTATCGATCGCGATCTATATTTCTGCTCTCAGCTGTTAAAATTAGTTTCTTCCAACGCATTAAAAGAGCAGCCACTGATAGACTTATAAGACGAGATTTAGAAAATCTCCCATTGATTATTTTTGATTTTTAGACATTTGTTGCACAACTGGCTTGATGAGATTGGCATCCAGGGCCCACACGGTGCGAAGAATGCGTTTGAGGTATGCAAAATGTGCCTTCGAGATGCCCCCTTGTGCCTAAGGGGGCATCTCGAAGACACAGAGGCGTCTGATGACCACTCAAGCACTTGAGCGGCCATAAAGAGTGCAAAGGAAAAGCCCGCTTGGGATGCGCCACCGCGCCACCATCCTATAGACTGAACTGCGGAAGCTAGCCGATGCATCAAGTCAGTGTTTTCATCCTCTCAGACAAGTCTGGTACCAATTTATCGATCCCGTAGGGATGAAAGGCTGCTTTGGCATTAGGGCTGTTTCGAACCATCGATCTAACGTGCAGTCACAACGGAAGCTCTTACCGAATGCGCTACACCCGGCCCCTAAGCGGCCATTCTGATTTCAAATGTAAAGTAGATAGAAGTGAAGCGATAAAAAGCTGTAGGAAGCAGAAAAGAGCATTAAACAAAGTTTGACTTCTTGAGTATGCAATTAAAAACAACTACTGGAATGTTACATTCTTGGCCAACACATTTATACGATAAAAGACCTTTCATATGAGAATTTGTGTAAAACTCTACGCATATTAGTGTTCCCCAGCAGTACGTTTTTTGTATGCTATGAATTCTAATGTATAATAATAAGTGCGAAGTTTCTGAAATAAAGTCAATGTCGGTCATAATAACAACGCATCACTCCTCGAGATTCGTGCTTGAGTTGTATAGAATGATTCTCTTTATTTTGTGTCGACCTATAATATGTGATCAATTATCAATACTCGCATTCCATAACTCGATGCGTCAAATAGCCTTTTATTCCTTTCTTTCTGTTCTCTTTCTAGTCCGCAATTCCACAATTTTCACACTCAAACGCTGCGCGTGGCTGCGTTGAAGAAAGGTGCGAATTCTAGACGGTCCCAAAGGGTCGTGAGAGCTCTCCAGTTAGTGTCGCGCTGGCCATAATTGCCCAAAGGTCCGCGACGCTGCACGCAGCTGAATTTCTGCTAGCCAATTTTCGCGGGTACCCCTTGTCTGCACCCAAGTTTCTCTCTATTTTTTATCTACAAATACATATATGTCCTGATTCTCGCCATTGCAGCGTTGTACGATCAACTTATGATGACATATATTGAGCTTATTCCCGCTAAATGAAGTAGCTTTTCCGGTAAATAGCCACTTGCTGGCTTCAGTAAGATCGATCATTGTCAACTATTGACCTAACAGAGTTCTCCCAGAACCACTCCAGATTTTCCAAAATAAGTGTGTGAGATAAATCTGAAGTGAGAAGTGCAATACAATTATATCTACACTTAATTACGCAACATTAATTCATTCATTTAATTGAATTTCTTCCCAACTTTGACTTCGAACGTGGGTTCCCTAGGTGATGTGAACTGTTAGCACAAACAGGTTGAATCGGAACTGAATAATAAAAGCAAAGGTGGACGAGCCCAAAGGAAGCGAAGATCATACAGGACGGTTCGATGTCAATTCTAAAAATAGATGTGCAACTCACCCTATGATAGATGTCATACTGGGCATCAACGCGGCTTTCTTCAGTTAATCCATCAGCCTGAAATAAAAGATGAAGAATCAGTACCACGGTTAGGCTTTTCAAGACCTATATACTTGCGAGAAGTTTGGAGGTGGTCGTTGTTTTCACCTGACTCAGATCTCTCTGTGCGTGCCCCCATTGCACTCTAAAACCGATACAACTCGATGTCTGTTTTCAGGTTTATTCGATAAAAGGTACGTAGTGATGAGCTCATTTTTGCAGACAACTCGACTTCACTGTTCCTTGTTCACTAACGTGAAACGTTCGAAGGAAAAAATTTCGCAAATTTTAGGTCCCCAAGAAATTATTCGGTTTGGTAAGTACGAGCACAAACTGGAAAAGAACTGCTATAGGCAACGAAGGAGGAAAGAATTCGTATACCACGATTGCGAACACGAGGACTTTTTGTCCTAAGGTGACTGACTCATCGAAGAGGAGCCAATCGTGGACTACGACCTGCTGCTCAGAGGATTGCGCGCCTGTGCTGAACTTGTCTCGAAGCCGCGCACGACGAACTTAGATCGAATTTCAAAGACCACCAAGGAATTGTTGGAAAGAAGGATTTTGAGGCTTGATCCGAATGCATCGCACATAGCGCAGTTAGTAGCAAACACTAGCTGCAGAAGGATCTTTTGAAATACAGGCAGAAGAAGATTCTGGAAGCAGCACAAAGAAGAACGAGTCTAAAGAAGTGCCGCAGGGATCTCTGCGAATATAATATTCCACTAGCAGCCTTGCTCAGCGAAGATGGAACTCGCACGTCCTTTCGTCGAGAGATGGAAATCATTACGAAGAAGTTCTACTCAAACCTTTTTCGTTCATCAACTCCTGCGTCGAGCCCGATCATCACCACTGGTGAAGCTCCACCATTAATTCTCCCTTCGAAAGTACGAGTCGCTATCAAGACCATAAAACCTGGCACAGCCCCCGGACCCGATTTTACATCACAGTTTCTTCAGGCCGGTGACTATCCGCTTTATGTAATTCCAGCGGACCACATGAGATCCATCTTCAATCCTATCTTTCTCCTATCTTCAAAAAGAAAGGATTCCGGACCAGTGGAAAATCTCGGGAAAAAACCTTTCTTATCCATAAGAAAGCTAATCGTGAGAATCTTCGGAACTACCGTTCGATATTCATGCAGAGCATCTCGAAAAAAGTACTCACCAAGATCATTCTCACGCGCATATCTAGGACGCTGAGCCCTGACGAAATCCAGCTTGTTTTTGATAGGAGCGCTTCTTCGGAAGTGCAAGTTGCGATAAAGAGTCTGGAATTTGTTACAGATCCCGAGCATGATTTTATATCAGCAAACTTTTTCTCGGGCTGGTAGTCATACACTCTTAATATGATTCTAACGAGGCCTATCTACAGAAAAAAAAGGATTCCAGACCGCGAACTGTTCTAAACTTCGAAACTACCGTCTGATATACTTCCTTACCGTCTTCCACAGTGTTCACAGAGATCATCCTCAAGAGCATGTCAAGGAAGATAGATGAAGCCCAACATTACGAACAAGCTGGAAACCCCATCAGACCGCTTCGAGGGCCACATAGCTATGCCAAATATATCGTCTTCTCCTCGTCCCAACCTTGTTCGACTAGGAGATAGTCTTCGACAAATGCACTCCTATCAGCGTTGACCGATCAAATTGTGGACGAGTCGTATGTGAGGACATTAGCCAATTGCGACGATCGATGCACGAGTACGATGCAGCTTTTCTACCTCCCTCTTACCATACCCATTGGAAAGGGGGGAAGGACAAGGCGATACTATATCGCCGAAGCTGTGTACGGCTGCGTTACAATGGATAATGAAATCACCTGTTTGGTAAGAAAAGGGCATATGTGTTGACGGAAAATTCTTCTCGAACCTTCGTTTTGCGGACGTTATCTTTTCGAGACCTGCCAATAAAGCAGAGACGATGCCCAAGGAATTGAACGAAACAGGAAAGAGAATAGGATTGCGAATAAACCGAAAGAAGACACAGCTCATTAAGAACTTCTACTTCCGAGGAATACAACTTGAAGGCTCCCAAATCATGGAAAATCCATCATACAAATACCTCCCAAGAAAATGTAAAACAACTTGGAGGAAGAACTGAATAGAAGGATTAGGGCAGCATGGACAACATCAGTCAGAGAAGCTACGGCCTAACTGAAGGAAAAAAATCTCCGTGACAACGTTTTCAACTCGACAGCTTTCTGTTACGCAGCGCAGACATCACTGCCACGCCTAAGAAGCTACTCACCACCTACAGAGTCCTTTGTCTTCTGAAGAACAACACCTAGCCTGTCTTCCCAGCACCGAATTGAAAGAAACGTTCCGTCTTCACCACCCAGCGGAATATATTTCAAAGGCAAAGCACAAATGGTCCGGTCACATTATGAGAAGAATCGACGATAGATGGACGATGGACTAAGAAAACGCTAGAGTGGATCCCAAGAGATGCTAAAGGTCATCGAGGAAGGTCTCTAACGAAGTGTCTTGGCTAAACGGATAGACCAGCGGAGAGCTCAGCTGGATACGGCTGAAGGACCTCGTCAAGGTCTCTCGCGAAACTTGAGAACATTCTGGATGACAATGGCGAGGGAACGAAACGGATGAAAAAGATGTGGGGCTCGCACATCCAGTGAAGGCGGACCATTTAAAAAAGTAAGCAAATAAGTATTCTAAGTTGGTATTTGTAAACTGCTGGAAGGAACTTAACATCTCAGATTTCCTAGAACGGTTTATTTTGGAGATACACATGATCTTTGATTGTGTGTTGGAATTCGCATTAGAGTAAAGAGTAGAAAAATAGCAATAAAGAGAAGGACGAAGAGCGAATTACTGCCTTATACTGCATATGACTGTTCATTCATGTGACCTCACTGCGTGCTCTTCTTGCTGTACTGTTCAAAATATTGGAGCGCTCCCTCCACACAACTTCTAAAGGTATCACCACACGAATTTGGGGTGGTGCGGGTTTCAAGTGGGTTACGCCTAAACGGGGTCGCAGATTATGGAGAGAAGGGTGATTCCGTCTATTTCTTCCTAATTACCGTAAAAAAACGGCCCGGAAGATACGGCTTCAAGTATTTTAGCGCGCTATTTTCTACAACAAGTTCGGAGCGCCAGCCTTGTGCACGCGCCGCATCTTCCAGGCCATTTTTTTACGGCATTTAGGAAGAAATTGACGGAATCACTCTCCTCTCCATAATCTACGACCTCGTATATGAACTCTCCACTTGAAATCCGCACCACCCCAGATTCGTGGGGTGATGCCTTTAAAATAATCTTGCCGTTTAATTACTTAGAACTGTAAACATGAGCAAAGAGAATAACTTACTTAGCCCTACCTTGTGTATAAAAACCTCGAACTTTATATTTGGGTTAATTCGGAACGCATGGGTGAAATTCTCAGACATTTTCTTCAGTGAATCCACATATTCATCCTGGGCGTCCACGATGAATAGCAATGCACCTGACATGTAACACCATTAGACATCTTGATGCGCATCACAGAGAACTTGTCAGGAAAGTATATTCATCACTCTGATAGTAATGAAAAAACATTAAACGCATAAACGATAAAGTCCCTGGCGTATCAATCCACTTGAGAAGCGCCCAGGCGTTCTACTGCAATTCGTAATCGTTGAGGTTTTCGGAATGCGTGTTGCCCTATACAATGACTTGTGGGAGCCAGCCGATGATCAAGTCAGTGTTTTTATCCTCCCAGACAAGTCTGGTACCAATTTATCGACTCCGGAGGGATGAAAGGCTTGGTTTGCAGTCTGTTCTGGGGCGGTTTCGAACCCTCGATCGATCTACGAATTTAAAACCATACATTACGAATGAGTTAAATGATGAATGGATGTGATGGACGACAGCAACCTTTTGCAATGTATGGGAATCTTTCGCCATATAATGAAGGATAAAGTTTCTGGCGTTAATCAATCCGCTTGGGATGCGCCCCCACGTTCACTTCAATTCAGAATCGTTTGAGGTTTTACGGGCCTGGCCCATACAATGACTTACGGGGGCCAGCCGATAATCAAGTCAATGTTTTTATCCTCCCAGACGGGTCTGGTACCAATTTATCGACCTCGGAGGGATGAAAGGTTTGGTTTCCACTAGGGAAAGATCGACCGTTGGTTTCCACTAGGGAAAGATCGACCGTGTGGCTACAATGGAACTCTAACCGACTGTGCGACACCCGTCCAATAAAAAAAGTTACAAACGACGAGTCAGGAAAATGATGTTGCTTCTGAATACTTCTATTCCAAAGCGAGGCTGATTATCAGGAAATTCAGAGCGATTACTTTGAAACAATACTAATTTTCGAACTATTTCCGTGCAGATGAAGTATGAACTCAGCGAAGAGATGACAGTTTGATGGCAGCGCCTTGTGCGATTTCGAGAAAATCCTGAAATCTCCTTCTATACGTTCCTTTTTATAGTTCCGCCTTGATGCTGTAAGAGTGCAATCTTTATGGAGCTCTGCGAAGAAAAACCTTAATTGCTAGATTTGTAGCGAAAATGAGAGAGGAACTAACAAAATCGTTCGCTAATATCGTTTGCTGCCTATGCATAATCGTGATCAGCATCGTGGGCAAAAGCGGCCGTCCAGAATGTACATTGGCACCTTAGTAAACTTTCTCTTTTACGTGAACCTTTTTCGTCGTGAAGATTACTAATGTTGTCGACATGCTGCTTACGTTATTGATTCGTATAACGTGAATATGATTAAATAGCTCTTTTAACAAAAACTACACATAATTCCAAAGACTCGACTATGAGCATCCACCTCATAACCTAGATTAACGAATGATTAATGTCCAACTACATTTGGTTCCGATCAAGTTCAACGCACCTACTTGAAATATCTCAGAAAGGTATGCATAACATAAGACCTCCATTCCGAATGTAAATAACCCCTCCTCTATAGCGGTAAATACAATTACATATTATCAAGAACCGGTCTGAACGTCCGGCTAACGCTGGACATCAGACTTCTTCTGGTGCACGTTTCGTCCGTCTTCACTGATCAACGGAAACTAAACGTAGTGGCATTTTCCGAAAAGTTAAGTTTGTATTATTACTAACGAAGCTTCTTTCATTCTTTCGTTTTGAAAATTTGAACATTCAAGAAATGATCATCAATCGAAGTGATGATTTCACGGTCCTCTTCTTAAATGCGTCAGTACCACATTTGGAGAGTACTCAAACTTGATATTACACCTACATATAGTCCTTCGAAATAGTCCTTCCTGCCGCAAGAATTTAGAAACATAATTCGAGGAATGAGTTTTTCTTCTATTTGTCCTAAACAATTAGCGCAGGATAATGTGCCAACATGAAATGACATGAACCTCATCGTCATGCTAATAAAGATAAAGTTCCACGTCAGACCACGTAAACTATTGGTTAGTATTTAAGCAGCCAAGGGACCCGGGGGGCGGTCGTTAGGTACCCACAGCCGCCGCGACAGCCGATCATTAGGGAAAACGATTGGCAACGGTGATCGTTAATTGTGCTGCGCAATGTCAGCAGAGCACTGCGCTGCGTTTGCCTCATGCCCCGCCCATCACATCCTTCATCAGCGAAACATCCTCTCATCGTCTAATGAGGTGCGAAATATGCCTCGCAGGGGCACGCTATCTCCGCTATTGCCTCTGTATGGAGTATCGATCTTTTACGTATAAAGATATATCGAACAACTGCACACGAGATACTAGAGAAAGGAAATAATTATACGTTTTATTTGCGTAAAGCAAAAAAAAAATCGAAATCTCACAAACTACTGCAGTATCTTACATGGATTTAATAGTCCGTATAAACACAAATATACATCCATATCTTCTATACAATTTTTTCAATCACACATCTATATCTTTCAAAAACCAGGTTCTCGGTTCTACACCTTTTAACTTTTACTACGTTGCTAAGTTGTTGCCTTTTTGTTCCTTGAACCTTCGTAGAAGGCAACTCTATCACGTAATTGCAATACAAACATTGCTCATGACCTCAGCGATGTGGTGATGGATGGGCGTCGTTTAGCGATCACAGGTAGCCCAAGATATGCCTGCGCTGGCCTACCGACAGCCTCTTCTGCAGGCACTTATCTGGCTGCAGATAATCGGTTGCGGGTACCTAACGATACGCACCCAAAGGGACCCGCCCCATCCTATCATAACGGTTATTGGCTTCAGGCACCCATTCAACGCCGTGGGACCCGTTCAACCCCATTTTACTGCTTTTCGACCCTGGCGCATTTAACCAGTCGATGTTCAGAAACATCTGGCAAAATTTCCTTGTCTCTCAGGACTGTCGAACGTCGTTCATGTGCTGACAATTTCGTAGAAGACCCTGCAAGAAGCCGTTGGTCTCCGTGAAGAGCAGGATGAGCTGAGTAGTATTTGCGAATGCTCCACTTGCACTAAACGCGACAAGGTTCATTCACAACAAGAATTTGATACTTAGAATTGAATCTAACGCTGACTGGGAATCAAGCATAACTTTGTCCATCATTTCCAAACAACATAAACTTCGACTAATCATGTCCTTAATCATCTTTCCTTATATGACGTGTATGTGTTATAAAAATTTAAACACTTACGAAATGATCATGAATTAAAGTGATGATTTCAAGGTCCTCTTCCTAAAGGCCTCAGTACTGCAGTCAGTATTCAAACTTGATATTACACTTACATATATTCTTTCGATATCGCACAAATTTGGAAACAATTCGAAGTGTGGGTTTTCTTCCTGTTTTACCACAACCATTAGCACAGAATTACAATTGATATGTACATATATAGCGGCGGAAAAAAAGATTAGCAAATTTTCCTCCTCGAACTTCTGTTTTTCCACTTCCTTTTGCTCACATTTAGTGCATCCAACCAATGGTGATATGGGAAATGAATTTCGCTTGGATAAACCGAGAATTGCAGGAAGAAAATTTACAGTTCCAAATTTATTAAAAGTAGTGCAGACAGAAGTTTCAGTTCTTGCATTGCTAGCATTGCTTTCGCCTTCTCTTGTTGCTCTTTTGTTACAATCTGGATTTTTTCGAAACAAATTATTTTGTTTTAGTCAAAGGTGACAAGCAGAAAGTTCTTCTAAATGTGCAAAAACTGAATATAAGAGTCGCTGCGTTAAATGCAAAGTGGTTGTCTAGTATAATGTTCATCCAAGTACTATTACTAAAATTTGTCGAAGACTCAAGAAGTAGAAGGTTCTCCCGAAGATTTCTAAAAGTAGCCCAACCAACGAAAACATCGAAAGGATTGATATCGAGATTCTGGGTGCGGGACAAGAGGTACCCGTGAAAACCGGCTGACCGCTCCTGTTCTCCCTTCAGGACCGCACTCCTCCGCGTAATTACGGTTGCCGCTCCACCAGCCAGATACCAGATATTCTCCACGACCGCCTGAGATCACCTACACCCCGCCTCCCTACTGCTCTCTGATCAAAGCAGCGCGCGACGCTCGTGCCGCGACGAAGCGGTGGATAGTGCGAATTTTGAAGAGAGGGGGAGTGAAAAACGAATTGCCGAAGCGAATTCTGATGTACGGGTATAGTAAACTAAGCGTATATTATTGGGAATAAAAGAGAAGTAGATCCTTCTATCCAATGTAACTTTACACAAGTAAAAAAGTATCTCAAAAAGATGCTCCAGGGAAAAGAATAACATGCATATATTTAAGTTTTCTATATAGACTAGCAGTGCATAAGTATGTGTTTGTCACGATGCCATTCAACGAATTCGTGTTCAACTTTCAACTGCGGCAGCTATAATAACAGCAACTTTATGCGCTTATTACTTTGTACACATTCTTTAAACTCCTTTCTACATTTTACCTTTTCAAAATTTTTTATAGATATAATGTTTATATGGAGCACAACCTAAATATTCTAGTACTTCCTTGTACGTTTTATAGAATAAAACTTTATATGGTTCTTCAAACTTCTTTCAACAGCGTTTTATCGTTTCATTTGTATCTATTCTCTACATAAAATTAATATGACAGGTTAGGTGTATTAGTGGCGAATAGAGATCTTTGTATCTTCGAGATCCACCTTCAGGAACAATGTATTTCTGCGAGGCATTATTCGTGCCTCATTAGGGGTTCAATGACAGTTTTACTCAGCTAGATAAGCAAAAAGAAATTCCTAGAAAGCGAAAAAAGTTTAAAAAATAGCACTACACCGATTAGTGAGAAATTTTTTGAAACACCTCTTGCATTCTCAGAAATGCATGTGTTTTCCACCTAACAATCGAAACAGGATAATTTCATTTTCACTCGCATTTCTGAATGGCATATCACTTACACAAACTTATTTCATTCTTTCCTTCTTTTATACTAATTTACAAGCACACTTTATGTAGACCTTCAAACAACATGTAATACCAGGTACTTTCGTTTCCGTTAGGTTTTAAAAGCGCATCATAAGAGCTGTAGGCGCAGCGAAAAAAGTCGTCGGAAGAGCGGTAGACGCGGCGAAATGGGAGAGGAGGGTGATGTGGGCGGGGCGTCTTGAAGACGTAGCACAAGAGGAGCAGTCAGGCTACTGTAGCGATTACGACGGTATCAGGAGACGCCCAGTGCAATTAAAGACGCTCATTAGCCTCCTGGATACGCGGCGGCACATCATACGAGTACCTCTTGACCGTTCCCCGAGATTCTCAGAGAAGCTGGACTCACTTTATATTTATCCGGTCGATGTTCAACAAAAAACTTGAACAAGTTTCTAAAGATTTGTGTATGCTTTTCAGCACAGTCAACATCGTTCATGTCCTGGTGAACTTTTTGCTAGAAGACCCTGTAAGGAACTGCTGGTTAACTAGGAGAACAGGTGATCTGAGCAGCATTTGCAAAAGACATGCTTGCACTTAGTGGAACAAGGATTGAGCACATAAGATATCCTGATTAGTAGAATTTTATGTTGTTTGGAAGCGATAAAGGGCGGGTGTAGCACAGTCGGTTAGAGATCCGCCCATACGGTCGATGGTCCGAAACCGTCCCAGTGCCAACCAAATCGTTTATCCTTCCGTGGTCGATAAATTGGTAACAGACTTGTCTAGGAGGATAAAAACACTAACATGGCACATCAACTAGCCCCCACAAGTCATTGTATTGGCCAACACGCGGTCGAAACTTCCTATGATTACGAATTGCAGTAAAACGATGTTGGCGCACTCCAAATGCATTGATACGTCAGTCACTTTATCCTTTTTTGAAGTGATAAAAAGAGTCAGACTCAATGCCCAATCAACACTCCATTGAATTCCAAACATCAAATTCCTGTTGCGAATTAATCTTGTTGCGTTCCATGCAAGTGGAACCATTGCAAATACTACTCAGGTCATTCCGTTCCCCGCGGAAACAAACAGCTTCTCACAGGGTCATCTACGAAACCGCCAACCAAAAACGACGTTGAACGCTCCTGCAGGAAAAACGAACATCTTTGAAAACTTTGGCAGATCTTTTTGAACATCGAATGGATAAATAAGGACTGCCGTAAATTTCTTTTTTTCAATTTCGTAAGCATCTCGATATCTTTCAGTAGTTGGTCGACCTTTTCTAGGAGTCTTCACGGCAGCTTTCTACTTCTCGAAACGGTGACAAGCTCTAATGACAGCACTGGGCGAACATTGTAACGACATAACGCCAATTCCAATAAATCTGAAATTGCAGATTTTCTTCCTGCTATATTCGCCCACCTATATAGTAGATTTAACCAAAAGAGAATGCAATATTGAAGCGAAAGTCCGCAGAGAAAAAAATGCTAAACTTTTGTCCGCCACGTATCTACGTGTGATGAAGAGACTTTTGCAGCTAAACGAGGATGTCGAGTATGACAGTAAAAGAAGGTAATAAAAGGAACCAGAGAAGATGAATCTGGAGTTTTCATAAAACGAGTAAGTGGAATGAAACAAGAAAAGCAAGAGTAGAAGATGAGGAACATGAATTGAGAGACACTGAAACCTCTTCCTTACTTGTCAAACCGTATCCCTCTTCTGGAACTACACTACGTCTTCTATAGTTTTTGGCTGCACTAGCCGGTACTGCCGGAGATAACAATATTAATTGAAATGACCCTGTTCCTGCGCGTGAAATAGACACAATCTTTGGGCGAGTTAATAATCTCAGATCAGAAGGTTCAATAATGAAACAAAAAAACTGCTTCGTCCTCAATGTACTGTGCGTACTGCAGAGGACGTTGAAAGGGTCAGACAAGCGATACTGAGAAGCTCAGCGAAAACGATATCACATGTTAAGTGTAATTTTCCGTTCGCAAAGCATCAGAATGCTATGCCCTTACCTATTTTGTTTTATAAATAATTTTTGATTAAAGTAAAAACTAACGATTTTATTACTACTTCATAAAAGCTGCTTCCCACGCCGCACACTGTATTTGGTTTAACACGTTTCTTTTGTTAATGCTCAACAGAATGAATATGTCGGAATACCGAATGCTTTATATATCTGCGTCAGGCAACCAAGACAAACTAACTGATTCCCGAGACAAGAATATAGACAAGCGGTTAGTGGATACGTCAAAAATGTAAATAGAAAGATCAAGAAATTCCAGTATCAATTCTACAATTCCCTTGTCTTTCGCTTTGGAATTCTGGTAAAAGGCAGAAAATATCGTCGAACGCTTCTTGGAAAAATAAGGTGAGTCGAATTCGTAATACACTCCTATATCAGACCCTAGACAAAAACAGAAACGGTTCTACAGGATATAAAAACACGCAACAGAGAAAACAATGCATGGCCAGACTTCCTCACGAAGCCCTACAAAAAATATGATGTCGCTTGTGTCCTTCAAACGCGTAGAAGACAGAAGAACTTGTAAAGCTTACGTCGCATGCGATAGCGAGGAATGATAGGATGCTGGAATCAGATCGAGGAAATTAACAATCACAGCGAAGGTGAGTGATATAAGCGATCAATACCTACGGTCTTTCTGTTTTCAGTGCAAAACTTAAGATTGCCATATTAAGAGTTTATTTCGATGTTTTATTAACATTAGAAACAGCGTTGTTTTGCACAACAGTCACTGCAAATTGTTCAGACAAAACGCATTCAGTGGCATGCTCGAAGGTGACTCTTTGACGGTGATTATAGACGGTGAATAGTTCGATCCCTGACGGTATCTTGTTTTTTGCAGAACTGAAAAAAACTTCGGAGAAGCGCAGGTTACCAGAAAGTTTTCTAGTTTGTATTTACAGTATTATCTGGTGCATTTAGACACAACTTGGGGGTAATTTTAGAGATTAACAGTGATATTGATTAGAAACAACTGCTGGACTGGTCGGATTTTGCTAGCTTGAAATAAACATTTGTAACTTAGTGCAAAACAAAACTTGAAGAGCAGTTAAGTGGGGTGTTTTGTGTTTTTATTTTGTAAAGGAAGATTTGCGCAGTAAAAAAATTACCTTTTTCACAGACCCTTTTTACTTTTTTTTTTTGGAAATATAGTTGGGACCACGGATCTCCCTTACTAGAGGGAACACAGCCGGTTAGTCGCGAGGCTACGTGGCGCGTCCCCGGGTGGCGGATAGGGGGCTAATCGCGGACCAAAAGCGACCTTGTGCTTGCCCAGAGACGCAGGTGGATTCAGGGGATGGACTCCCTGTTTCTGCTGAGCCAGGACTGACTCATGACATCCTTGTATCACGCACGTCGGTCCGGCCAAGAGCCTGCAATCAAATGACTGGAAGGTGCAAGGGAGGCGGTTTGGAGTCGCCTCCAACAAATAAGCTCCATATGTCCACTCCGGGAGAACGAAAGTTCTCCCAGAAACCCATGGGACTAGAGGCTTGCAACCTGCCCATGGGTTTTAAAATTTTTACGCAAAACACAGTAATAGAAAAGAGTCTCCTGATTTCGGAGGAAAGCCTAGTACGGTAGCGCCAGGTAGGACGGTGTTGCAGGAGTCATGTAGGCTACCAAAACGGAAAAGGACTAGGATGGCGATCTGTACTTATAACGCACGTACGCTTGCACTGGAAGCGACCATCGAAGATCTGATGATGCAAGCCAAGAAGATCAAGTACGACGTCATCGGACTGACCGAGACGAGACGACGTCACCCTCTCAACGCCGTATATGAAACTGGAGAAGAACTGTTCTTAGGAACATGCGACAGTAGAGGTGTTGGTGGAGTTGGCGTCCTCGTCAACACGAGTTTGGCAAAGAACATCGACTCTTTTGAACAACTTACGACCCGAATCGGACGTCCGCGGATGAGAAGATGTGGCCCAACACCAGCTTTGACTATCTTCGTCGCTTACGCTCCAACATCAAGCTACGATGAAGAAGAAGTCGAAGCTTTCTATATGGACCTGGAGAAGTTCTATCGAGAAGATCATGCTTTCTACAAAGTCATAATTGGCGATTCCAACGCCAAAATTGGCCCAAGAAGAACGCCGGAGGAACTTCACATCGGGACCCACGGTCTGCAATGGAATGGCCAGGGGGAGAGACTCTTCGAGATCATCATGGCGACTAAGACCATCCATGGAAACTCGCAATTCCAGAAGTCCTCTCTACGCTGGACGTGGGAGTCATCCGGTGGAGGGTACCGTAATGAAATAGACCACATCATCGTCAATAAAAGGTTCTGCCTGACGGACGTCGGGGTTGTACCAAAGTTCTATACGGGATCGGACCATCGCCTCCTCCGAGGAAGATTTTTCTTCACAAGCAGCGCAGAGAAAGCCGCCAAGTTGAGAGGGAGAAATCCCAGGACTATCATCAGCTGGGATCTCTTCGCTACGGTAACTGGCTTTTGGATTCCGATTTCCGCAATGGACAACATCAACGAGGAATATGACCGGCTCGTTGAACACCTTCACGACTGTGCGAAGAAGGCTGAGAGATTTAAAACAACCAAGGGACGCCTGTCTCTTGAAACTCTTGAGCTGATACGCCAGCGTGGAGCAGCACGAGCCGCAGGGAACCAAGAACTCACGTCCGAGCTCGCAAAGCTTTGCGGAGAGGCGACAAAGGAAGACCTCAAGGAGAGAAGAGCAGAAGTGCTGGCTGAAGTTGCAGAGGCGGGAAAGAGCATCCGCATCATCCGTCGAGACTTCGCCAGTCGCAAGACAAGGATGACTGCTCTCCGAAACCCGAGGGGAACAACCACTGCATCGAGAAGGGGGATGGAGAAAATCATCTACGACTTCTATTCTGATCTCTTCGACAGCCATGTCCACTTACCTCCTCACCATCTGAGGGAAGCGGTCGTGGAAGTCATTCCAGAGGTTCTCCCGTCCGAAATACGACATGCTATCATGCCAGTAAGAAATCGTACGGCACCCGGTCCCGACAACCTTCCGCCAATACTCATCAACACCCTGGCAAGGCTCTTTACACGTTACCTGTCGGAATGCAAGGTTCCTAAACAGTGGAAGACCAGCAAGACCGTGTTGCTGTATAAAAAGGGAGATCCACATGACATCGGCAACTATCGCCCAATCTGCTTACTGTCCGTCATCTACAAGCTCTTCACAAGGGTAATCCTTAATAGGATTGAAAGGTCTTGGATGAAGGACAGTCATGCGAACAAGCAGGGTTTCGAATAGGATTCAGCACGATTGACCATATTCACACTGTTTCGAGACTCATCGAGGTATCACGAAAGTACAAGATGCCGCTCTCTCTCACCTTCATCGACTTAAAGAAGGCCTTCGACTCAGTTTAGACGGAAGCGGTCGTGGAAGCTTTGGACAACCAAGGCGTTCCCACTCAGTAACATAGAGCTAATTCGAGAGTTGTACAGTAACTTCACGACCGGAATTTCGCCATTCTACAAGAATATCGTCATTGACGTGAAGAGGGGGGGTCCGACAGGGTGATACAATTTCACCCAAAATATTCACAGCCACCCTCGAGAACGCAATCCGAAAGTTGGAATGGGACGACATGGGAGTGAAGGTTGATGGTCGGCAGCTACACCATTTGCGCTTTGCTGACGACATCGTACTTATAACACCTAGCATCAGCCAAGTGGAACGACTGCTGACCGAATTCGACGAAACATGTGGATGCATAGGTCTTCAGCTGAATCTACAAAAGACGATGTTCGTGCGGAACGGATGGATCTCGAATGCCCCATTCAAGCCCAACGGAACAAGCATATCCGAATGCACCAGCTATGTTTATCTGAGTCGGGAATTGAACATGATGAACGACCTGACCCCCGAGCTGGGCAGGAGGAGACGAGCGGCTTGGGGAGCGTACAAGAGCATCGAGGATGTAGTGAAGAAGACCAGGAACACCCGGCTCCGTGCTCACCTCTTCAACACCACCGTACTTCCTGCTTTGACCTATGCTTCGGAAACCTGGGCATTTCGCAAGCAGGAAGAAAACGCGGTGAGCGTCATTGACCTCGCAATTGAGAGAGTGATGCTAGGAGTATCCCGTTTCACGCAAGTGAGGGGCGGGATTCGAAGTTCTCTCCTACGTCAGCGATCGAGGATCAGAGACGCCGCCGCGTTTGCCAAGGAAAGTAAAATAAGGTGGGCCGGACACGTGATGCGCTTTAATGACAACCGTTGGACCAGAGCCGTGAGCGACTGGGTTCCCCGCGATATTAAACGCACTACAGGAAGACCGCCGACCCGATGGTCAGATTTCTTCACGAAGTCCTTCAAAGAAAAATAGGATGCTCTTCGTGTCCCACGCGAAAGGAGGAACCACTGGGCGACTCTGGCACGCGATCGGGACAAATGGAAAAATTACTAGCCCCCACTCGACCAGTTCGAAGATCAGCGGGAGTCAAGGTGATCAGGGTGATAGTTGGGAACTTCGCAAATTTCTTAACTTTTTCTCAACTACCTTTGAGAAAAAAGAAAAAACTTGAAAAAAGTAAAGCCGAATTTTGATAGAAAGAATCCTCCTTTGTAACAAAAAAAATTCAAACCAAATTAGTTTTTTTTTTAAGTACGAGCTAAGTTATACGACTTTGTTCCAACTCGCGCAGATTTTGATGCGCAACCGAAAATGTGAATCTTCGCACTTTTTCTCGTTGCTATATTACGGTAGCGCGGTTGGAAAAATCGGTGTCCTATTTTGATAGAGGACCAAGGAAAATTCTTGACATTGAATTTTGATCTCTGTGATGTCCTACCTCCGTCACAATCTAGTCGAGAAAAAATCGAAAATGAGAAGAATTAGAATTGTTCTCAACTAGGTTTCGAAAACCCTTGTAAAGCTGGAAACAGGAAACTTTGCACAAATATAGACAAAATCTGTCTCTATAACAGTCTGAAATTGTATTGCATGAAATTCACATTGGTCGTCGTTATTCAGCAACTCGTGGACCCTACTTTGCACTTACTTTATCCTTATCTCCAGCTGTAGATGTCTTTTTCTCACCCGGTAAGAGCATAGGGAAAGGTTGTTTTGAGTGACAATATGAAAATTCATTGTTGTTGGATAGGAACTCTGACCGTTTCAATAAGAACGACACTACACCTCGCCCCGCCATTCACCAAGTCCCTTTGCTGACCACACAGTGCCTCACAGTAAAGCACCCGTTATATTATTATAACTATATTAACTAAATTGTGCACCCCTTAATATGAGTTTATTCAACAGTAACTATCCTCCCCCTTCTCCTTTTCTTTTTGCTCTCTTTGTTTCTTTCCTCCTCTTCACGAAACCCCTACGACAGCCCTTCGCCTCATGGTTTCCCACCTCCCTTACGACTTACCTTTTGAGAAAATCCCAATCACACTTTACGCTGATCATAGATTTAATAAAAAAGCACCCATGACAAGCAGATTAAATGAAGAAGTATATGCTCTTCCCAGAAAACGCTTCTTTTAAGTTATACAGGAATTGATGAGCGAAGTAGTTTCTGAGGCATAAGAATTCAAAAAGTTTGTCACATCGTTGATGTTGGTCGTTTTTGCTTTTGCAATTCTGCCACGGAGCGACTCACAAATGACGGTCAAGTGAAGCTCGTCATTAATTGGAGCCATTAAATGCAAAATTACAAGCATTTTTATTAAATTTAGATTATTAGATTTAGACGCATATTTGTGCAAACTAATCATTAGCTTGGAGAGTAGAGGGTTTTCCTGATGCGCAGCGCGTGATGAGCTACTGCGCACAAGCAAGGCGTGCGATTACGCTCTCTCTTCTACACACATTCCAGATATGTCTCATTTGTCTCATTCCAATCCGGCCTTTATTCTCCGCACAATGTGCAATATTATGACTTGATGATTTTAGTGTGCATACCAATTGACTAATTACAACAATAATCAACCGTATTCAGTCTGCACATTTAATGTCCGTAGTTTCACTTCTGAAGCCGCGCACCAACTCTACCACAACTACACCGCCAACCAGCGGATGAGTCTACAACAATTTGAACAAACCATTCAGAGCAGGAGAATTCTAGTCAAGGTTCTTCAAGTTTCAGAGAACAAACTACATGCATCCTTGAAAAATGTAGAGAAAATACTAGAACATTTTGTACAGAGCTGTTCTTCTTACACGAGCTCGGCAAATGTGTTCCCTAAAGTAGAAATCTAAGATATAGAAAAGGAATGAAGAAGGCACGGATAGGCTGATATTGAATCTCTTTCTACATTTTTCATTTGGAAAGGTATGCACTTTATCTTCTGCATCTACTTTTGCCGAAAGACACGCTCCTTATCTGGTCAATCTTCTTCCTCGGAAGAACC
Organism: Necator americanus; assembly: GCF_031761385.1. Taxonomy (NCBI): domain Eukaryota; kingdom Metazoa; phylum Nematoda; class Chromadorea; order Rhabditida; family Ancylostomatidae; genus Necator; species Necator americanus. The sequence goes on from NC_087376.1 coordinate 16,656,019, forward strand.
ACGTAATTTGTTCAAGTAGGACGATGACAAAGATTCCACCAATTATGGATCCGTCTCCCTCCTCTCCTACGTTGTAAGCTCTTCATAACAACCATTCGGGTGGCACTCACTAACCTAACCCATTTTTTAAAATAGTAAAACAAAATGTTTCGTTTCGAGTTTCTTACTTACTGATCACAGACACTGGATATTTTAGATATTGGGAGATGCAGAGAGTACTGTCAGTGTCGATGGAGAAATCACGATCCCAAGAAAAAAGAAGTCTCAGAAATCCACTGTCCGGTGTAAGATGGGAAAATCATTGTTCGGCATAATGGAATGACAACACTATTTCGCCTTCTACCTGTCAGAAGCTAACAACAGGCTTTTGTGTGGTAATAGAAACTCTGTTCAAACAGTATATCAACGCGGGTGTTCCTGCTATTTATTATATTGTTTTAGTTATCTCCGAAGTAATCAGACTCGGAAAAGCTTAAATTCCAAAAACAAACACTCATTACAGAATCAAACACATAATGGGGATGGTTTAAAAGGTAGACTTAATGTCTAATAAATTACTGCGAAATGAATGCACAATAATGCTTATGAGCAATGAAAAATCAATGAACAATGTACTTACCACATCGCCTGAAGGTGGCTACAGGATCAAGTGAACTATCAAAGGGATCCATTTGTCCGGGAAACTCCAGCGTCTCAAAATTTATAAACGAAGATGCGATTACTAGAAAAGTTATAAACATATAACCACGAAAACATTCTTTCAACAAAAGCATGGAAATGTGGGGCTAACAAATTAGTGCCCATACCGTCTTTTGTGACACGTGCAGTACTTTCAACGAACAAAGTCTCGTTCGGTGACATCTTCTGGAAGACTACTTTCCGTATAGACGTTTTTCCACTCCTGCAAAAATTAAATAAAATTACTAAATTTGTTCTAAACCCGACGTAAACATTATTGTAAGCGCTATAACAAATCTATGAATCATCAGCTTAAAGAAGAACGTCACTGCATGCGAGCAGCCAATGTAATGTTGTTAAATTCAGCAAGTTCTCAGTGCACCGAAACATCTTTGACACGCGGCTGAGGTACAGCTAAGAGATTTTATTTTTTTTTTGACTTAATCGGCGGGCTGATGTCATCGTCTGACGCGATCACCCGCATCTTCGCCGAGGTGTGCCGTCCTTGAACACAGCTCTGCCCAACCTTCTCGATCTTCTGCGAGAGCTTGCACAGAATCAATCCATTCGTCACTATTCCATATTCCCGAACTTCCGTTTTCGGCCAGGTGGCTTCTTCCAGCTATAAACCGACAAACTCCTCAGAACTCATTGAACAAGGCGATCTGCCGGTCTCCTTAACATATGACCAAAGAAGCGAACGAATTACTTTAGCCACTTTCGATGACGGTGCAAGATGTTGATGTTTTCCACGTGTCATCCGCCGGTATACCACAACGATTTCTGCGTAAAGATCTTCATTGTGACATACCCTAGGCCAAAAGTAGCCAAGTAGCCGTCTAAGCAACTTTCGTTCCGTGCAGTCAAGCCTCTCCATAACCGTTGATGGTGCTGCTCAAGTCTCCGATCCGTACATCATGATGGGGCGAAGTGCGGATAGGTAGACTCGCAGCTTGACTTCGTTGTTGATGGGGGTCGACCACAGGCATTTCGTTAAGGTGTTAAATGCAGAAGTGGCCTTAGCGCATCTTTGTTGAACATCTCTCTCGTAGCTGCCATTGTTCTTCAGCGTACAGCCTAGGTAACAGAACTCATCGACGAGTTCTATCGGTTGTCCGTCCACCCTGATTCCTGTTTGAGGTCTCGAAGAGATCCACATCTGCTTGCATTTATCAGGGCGTAGGCGTAGTCCATAGGCTGCAGCTAGCTTCGATACAAGGTTGACATGTTGAAGTTTCGTACTGCTTTCCGCGAATATAACAATATCGTCGACGTACTCGGTCAGTCAAGGGGCACCCTGATGGTGCTAAGACAATGTCGGCACGACACTGGTCGACTGTTCTTCGCATAATGTCGTCGATTGCGAAATTGAACAGGAAAGGTTCTGCCACTGCCCCTTGTCTTACTCCAGTTACCACTTCAAACGGTGTTGTACATCCGGCTGGTGTTCGAACTGCAGAAGTTGTTCGTTGATTCATGTCATCAAGCAAGCGAACGAACTTTCCTGGTACTTCATCGGCGCGGAGCGCATTGAGAAGACGGCATCGGTGAGGAGAGTCGAACGCGGCTTCGAAGTCCAGAAACGCTAGTTGCATTGGCTTCGAATACCGCTGCCAGATTTCGATCACACTCCAGACGATGAACACCTGGTCAATCGTAGATCGGCCAGGACGAAAGCCAGCTTGCTCGTCATGCGTTGTTTCTTCGCGATGTTTAATGAGTCGGTCCAGGATAATGCGCCCCAGTACCTTCTACATAACACGCAGCAAAGAGATTCCTCGATAATTCCTTGGGTTCGTGACGGATAACTTCTTGTGGAGGGGAATTATGATAGCGTGTCTAAACGAATCAGGCATCCTTTCGTTTATCCATATTGAACGGATGATCTTTGAGGAAGATATTTTAGCATTTCTGCGCTAATCCCATCGTCTCCACCAGATTTTAAATTCTTCATTTTCTGAATACAGGCCAGGACCTCCGACTCGGTCGGTGGCTCCTCGTTAACCGCATATGTCGGTCTATGAACGTGTTCGTGTTCAGGAGCTGACGGTGCTAGCCGGTTCAGCAAGGTCTTGAAGTGTTCCTTCCAAATTGGAAGGGTTGCTTCACCGTCTCATATTATCGTTCTGATACCTGCAAACCGTTTTGAACTTTATCTATTGACGAATGAACCCCAACATCGAAAATTACCATGAACTTCACTTTTAAAGGCAGTTTCGGAGAAGTTTCTTTAATTTACTGCCTATTATTTTTATGGTACCAAGAGAGCCACATCTCCCAAAGTAAACAATGAATTACTCGCTGGTTTATAAGCAATGCGGTAGCAAAGTCTTGTCCATTTTTGTTCACTTGTGCAGCTCTGCCCATTGCTCTCTGTTCGCTCTCGCAAACGCGCCATGATCACTATGCACCTAAACGACAATTCGTGTTTCAGTGCAGCGTAGCTTGACATTATAAGCCGCAATATACTCTACTGTAAATTCCTACACTTCTTTTCTACTACTCTACTGTTACTTCTACTGCTACTCAGCAGTACGGATATTCCGTTTTTTAAAATTATTTTCGTCCCGTTGGGTACGTGTTTGCTTTGTTTGTTAGATTATTTTTTTCAACTTGTTATTTGTTGCTCTTATATTATTCCTTTGTTTTGACTACTATCTGTTCTTGTGTTTTTGCACATACTGATTCTATTTTACCTGCCTTTTGTTTTTCTGTCATCACTACTGTGTGCTGTTGTGTTTCGTATTCATACTGACTCTATTTCTCTGTTTTGTTGTTGGTTTCGTAAAGTTATTCACCTTTATCTTTATTTTTTCTCGCATATCTTGCAGAAATGAGAAATGAGCTGCTTTTGAAGAAGTTAAAACCGTGGTGACATGTGCTATCGTAGGGTCAAGTTAGTCAACAACTTAGTGATTCTTGTCTATTTTGACTTTCAGACTGTACCGTCTCCTAGTCTATTAATAAATTGTCCCATCCTTGCTGTTTTTTTTTTTGTTTTTAAATTTAATAACTAGACCTGTACCGTTAGAGTACCAGCTGATCTTTTCTACTCGAAGTAGGTGTCTTGAGAAACTCCTGAGGAGATGGTCGAGATGACCACGCGTTCCCTCATGTATAGCGTCAATTGGGGAAGAATAGAAGGGATCAAACAATCAGCAGTCTAAGAAGGTGGCCATGGTGACGTAGATTTGTCGATAACGGTTATCCGCGGCGCACTTTCCAGCCGCTGCAACTTAAATAACCAATATTTCGGACAGAGAGATTTCCACGAGTAAAAAATTGGTTTATTTCATCTACCTGAACATTTTTGTGCTGTATTTTCTCCATAATCGGCTACTAATGGATTGCTGGGGGAATGTGCTTGCTGCCGTCTTTAGTGAAGACAAGTTTCCAAAAAGGAATTATTAAGCTTATTCCCAACATAGTATTAGGTTGATGCAAAAATAATGCGGGTTTTTCGTTGCCTTTATTCACGACAAATTTTTTCCGGTTACACGCATCTTTAATACTAGAAGCCGCATAGCGTTTTGTAGCGCGTTTTGTTGTGGTTATTAGTACTAAAGTGATTTTGAACGATAATCGTTGGTCACTACCAAAGTTTAGATAATGTTTGGGTAAGATTTTCATCAAATTTTTACGAGATCAGCTTGGACAGGTCTCGAAACACCAACGCTGTATTGAGTGAGGGAAGCACCACCGAATCTACGGTGCGGCGTTGGTTCTAAGGGTTTCGTTGTGACGATATGAACCTTGAAGATAAGTAAGGTCGCGGCCGCCTTTCTGAAGTTGACGACCACCTGCTGAAAGCAATCATCGAAGATGATCCGCTTAAAACTACACGAGAAATGACCCAAGAACAAGGCGTTGATCATGCAACAGTCATCGGGCACTTGCAAGAAATTGAAAAGGTGAAAAAATTGAAAACAAGTGGGTGCCGCGAAGGCCAAAGAAAGTTTTGAGATCTGCTCAACACTTATTAACTTGACTATGTTGTTTTGCTCACTTATCACGCCTTCTTACCCTATTCATATCTCATTTGGGCAGCTGACACTCACGCTTTGCATGCACTGTATACATAAACTTTGACCCAGTTATGGTCTCACCTTTGGATCAGATGCTGAATCGATGTGAATTGGGAATGAACAAGAATCAAAGAAGAATGGTATCAAAAAGTAGAGTCAGAAGAGGATTGTCTTATCTTGGATTCCAAATGATACCTGAAGAGAGGGTCGGTTATTTTTGTAATTCCTGCGTTAGAACTCAAACACGTTCGTAGTAACCATAGTAACTCAAATACTGGTAAAATGCAAGATCAACAGGTAAGTGCAAAAATTAGCTAGAGTGGACTCACTCGAAGATAACATTATTGAGCTTGCAATACCTTGCAGATCCTGCTAGTTCTTATAAGAGCTCAAATGGCATGTGAGATCACTCATATGAGTCGGCCTTGACTGATACATCTATACAAGAAACTTCATTATGTATATTTCTAACTTATTTCTAGATACTTACGAAGCAAAGAATACGCAATCATGCTATATAATAACGCGCTTAGTCCGTGTGTGTATGTGTATGTGTATGTGTATGTGTATGTGTGTATGTGTGTCACGAAAATACGCCATAATGATGCAAAACTCTGCAACGGCGAGGCGCCGAACCATTCCCATGCACCTGATAGGCGAGCACTCTACCTTTTCACCATTGTCCAAAGCTGTACTGCCATAGATGTTGCCTTTGATAAGGCAAGTTAGTTTCTCTCATATGTTAGTGATAGTAAGCAAACATTTAAGTGAATGTAAACGTCCAAATTTGCAAATTATCATGCTGTATAATAACGGGTTTATTCTGTCACGTGTGTGCGTCTGTGTATGCGTGTGTCTCAGTCAAGAAATCCCAAAAAGAGAGGGAGACGGATGCCATAGTGTCGGTTTGGTGCGCTGCAGCCTCAACGTGGTAAAATTGGGCGAGACGGGTACTTCGGCGTCGAATTCGTGCTCCGGAGCAAGATAGCTGTAAAATGGGGTGGAACGGGTCCCACGGGGTTGAAATGGTGCGCCGGTGTCATTCCATGTTAACACACATGCGGAGAGACAGGTTCCCGGATTGGATTTTTTGGATTGGCGCACGAGAGCCTTAAGGCGGTAGAATAGGTTTCTATGGTCCCTTCGCATATCTATTTCCCAGCATGTCTCCACATGCTGCTAACATCCTTTCTTCAAAAAGGGGAAACAAACGTGCGAACGGCTGCTCAAATACAATACATAGTAGCCAACAGTTTACGCGATCTGACGTAGGGCGCTATTTTTATCACTACGACAGTGATATTCACCTTATTTCATGTCAGCACTTCGTTCTTTGCTAATAGTTGAGAACGGAGGAAACTCATACTTTGAATAATGTTCCCAAATTGTGGAGGTGTGAGAGAAACATAGATATAAATTCAAGTTTGATTCTCCAAATATAGAACCGACGCGCTTAGGGAAACACCATAAAATTTAACATCGTTGCTTAAATTATCAGGTAAAAAAAGATTGAAGAGAGCCTTGATGGAAAAAAGCAAATCTAATTTTACAAAAAAATGTCGCTGTTGTTACTTCTTATTGATCGGTGAAGGCGAGCGAAGCGAACACCAAAAAAAAAAGCCTGAAGTCCGGCCTTAGCCGGACGTTCAGGCTGGCACACACATAAACTAGGTAAGGCATATTTTAAGTACAAAACAATTCTCTTCATGAAAAGAAACTGCCTGTTACTGAGATTCATATTTGTGTTTAAATAAGACCACTAACTTTGATGATTCGTATGAATAGAACGACAAACTTTCTTGAAGGCAGCGTTCAGGGAAACATTCAAGGTTTAAATCCCTCAATCAGTGCGCAGAGGCCGGCACGTATTAGGGTGTTCGGAAAGTATGTGCCGAAAATTTCGCAGTAGCACAGATTTCTTGAGATGTTCTGGAAGTTCCCGTTTCACATATATTATATAAGATCACTACCGCTTGTATACACATATCATATCTGGCTCCCTCTTCCTTGCCTATCCTATAATGGCCGAACATTCCACCCATATTCGACACGTACTCCTTTACGAGTTCGAATCTGGCCACCCCGCTGCTGAAGCCCATCGAAACTTAGGTCAAGTATTCGGCCCTGAAGCCTCTTCTGAGCGATCTGTGCGCGCCTGCTTCCAGCGCTTCAAAACCGGGAACAAGAAATTCGAAGATGAGCCTCGCTCTGGTCGACCGACTGCAATATCGTTCGACGAACTCAAGAATCTGGCGGAGCAGCATCCATATGAAGGTGTGCGATATTTTGCTGCCAGTCTTGGCTATTCGCTGTCCACCGTGAGCAATGGACTGCGATCTCTCGGAATGGTGAAAAAGCTCGGTCAGTGGCTTCCACTTGCATTGAGCGACGGTAGCCGCCAAAGACGCTTGGACATCTGCACTCAGCTGCTCTCCAGAAGCCGCAGATTCGACTGGCTAGACACCATTGTCACTGGAGATGGTCCTCTACATCAACCACACCCACAAACGTGAGTGGTGCGCTGGCGATGAAATGCCGGATCCTTTCGTGAAAGGTGAAATGCATGGTGAAGGTCTAGTGGGGAGCTCATGGAATCTACCGTTTTGAACTGCTGCCGGACAACACGATGATTACTGCCGAGATCTACTGCGCTCAACTGCAAAGACTGGCCGACAAGATCCGCAAGGAGCACCCGAAGCTCCACAACATTCGCATGCTGCACGATAACGCGCGCCCTCACATCGCGAAGAAGACTTCCCAGAAAATTCTGGAGCTCGGATGGGAAGTTCTACCGCACCCACCGTACAGCCCGGACCTGGCCCCGAGCGACTACCACCTCTCCCGATCGCTTCAGCATCACCTGGAAGAGAAGAGCTGCGATGATCGTGAAAACCTCAAAAATGACCTTCGGGCTTTCTTCGCCTCCAAGTCGCCGGAGTTCTACGCCAAACAAATCCGTGATCTTGTGAGATGTTGGCAGAAGGTTGTCGATATTGATGGAGATTATTTCGTCGAATAATAAAATGTTATTAAAAAGTGGTGTTGTTGTGAAATTTTGCCGTATTTCGGCAGATACTTTCCGAGCGCCCTAATAGTTTACATGTATTGCGGCGAAAACGTGTAACTTCCCTAAAAATCCGGAAATAAGAAGCACTCATATCCATTGTGAGATGTGTTTAGTTAGAGCAATAGAATCTTTTGCTAACCTGTTGGCAGCTTTTATAAAGAAACCGTTCGCGGAAATATTGTTTCCGCATATGTTGTGAAGACCGATTGCTCTTAATAGCTCAAATTCCTAGACTTGTGGTTGAGTTGCTCGTTTCCATCGTGATACTTGTAAACTACGATCTGGCCCCTTTCAGCGAAGAAAAGATCCCACCTTTGTAATTTTTCCGAGTATTTAAACTGGTTCTAATCTATCATAATTTAGCTCTAGACGCAGTGGAACCTGCCAACTAAAGCTTTGATATGTAAGCTGACCACGAATATGATCTCCACTTCGTCCGGAAAAAAAGACTATTGGTTTTCTGCAGTACTGCAGTACTTCTTTCTTAGTGTCGAAAAATCATGCTAAGTTGTAGCATACACTAATAGAGATCACCAAGCTAAAAAGTCGACTCCATTGACACACCTATCTCTCTTCTGTACATTTCTAGCTTCTAATAGAACCCCACTTATACAGGTTCTTACATACGCTGTATATGGTTATGGTTGTTGCTCTGGACAAAATATTTAATCTGCGCTAAACAGCATTGCAAAACGACAAAGCAGAGGCGGGATAGCAGCTTCTGTAACCTCAAACACTATACCATAAAAGTTGCGATACACTTGGAAGTTGCGTGTGGATTGATTAGAAGACGCAGTCGGTTAAGAACATGACATGGTAAATTAGTCATATAAAAAGTCAGTGAAGTAAGCGTCTCTGAGAGTACAACTGCACATGTGACACAACACGCAAAGAAACGTGCTACAGACACAATAAAACATTTTTGGCGAGTTTCGACTTTATATTTTTGTATTTCTTCCCACCTTCTTTTTAAATGTGTGGAAATGAGCCGAAAGTTGTCTGCACAGGCTCCGCTGAATACGGAAATTCAATGCCCTGGCGCGTTCTTGTAATCTTAAAGAAATATCCTGGGAAAGGGAATGGTCAAGAGGTGCCTGTATGATGAGTCACCGAGTATCCAGGAGGCGAATGAGCGTCGATAATTGCACCGAGCGAGTCCTGACAGCATCATAATCGCCAAAGTCGCTCCTCTCGTGCTAAGTCTCGCTGACGCCCTGCCCACACCGTCTTCCCGCTCATTCCGCCGCGTCTGCCGCTCTTACGATGCATTTTGTTCGCCGCACCCGCAGTTCTTATGGTGCACTTTTTAAAACGAACAAAAAGGGAAGTACTTGGTGGCAAAAGTAGTTTGAAACCGTAGATTTAGTAGAACAATTTAAGAAGCGAAACAGCGTATAGAAATGTGAGTGGAAGTGATTATTATCATTTGATAGTATTTGTTCTGACTTGTGAGATGGAAAACATCCATGCATCTCTGGAAATACAAAAGATGCTTCAAAAAATGTTCCACTGATACTCATCATGATATATTTCTTTCCTCTTTTGCTTTCTACGCATTTCTTTTTGCATAACTAGCTAAGTGAAACTGACATACTGGAGAGACGCGACTAATGCCTCGCAGACATTTATACCCAAAGTACCCAAAGGCGTAGCTCACAGATACAGATGTCTCTATTCATTCACCACTTACATACCCAACCCGACCCGTGGTATTGATTTTATGCCGGGAATAGATAAAAATGAAGCTATAAGAAGGTAAAATGTAGAAGAGTTTAAAGAATGTATACGAAGTAATAAGAATATAAAGTCTCTGTGCATGTAGTTAAAGTTGGAGGTTGAACAAGGTTGAACTCGTTGAAAGGCATTGCGACGAACACGTAGTTTTGCGCTGCGAGTTTGTACAGAACAGATGTGGCGTGAAATCTGTGAAATTATGAGATGTGTGAAAATACGCATATCAATATTTTTCTGCAGAATGTTTTTGTTATAATCCTTATCGGAGTGGAGTTTGTCAAATGAGGTCCATATAAATTTCGCATACCACTCTTATCACTCACCATATCATCCTTTTGTATGCTTCTTATGGTATATCTTTTAATTGGACAGAAGGATTTTCTTCTTCTTCTTAGTTTCCGATAATATGCGTTCAGTCTGCCATATTCGTATGTCAAAACATGATGTTTTAATTAGCTTTTCACCCTTCTCTTCCAAATTTTCAATTGCAGTAAGAAGGCGGGTGTAAGTGATCCAAGGCGCCCTGGATACTGTCTACTTGGTGGAGCGGCAACCGTAATTACACGGAGCCGCGCGGAGCTGAAGGCAAGTCAGAAGCGGTCAGCCGATTATCCTCACTTCCCGCACCGCCTGGCTAAAGATGGCAAGACCAAAAGCGTAATGTAAGGTGAAGCTTATTGATTATTGTACTTTGTGAGCACGCTTGTTCTCTCAGATTCTTAACTTTTGCGAATCAACTGTCTCCTCTCAACAACGTATTCTAGTTACACATCTCTAGGGAAATTAGTGTTACAGTTATGTTCTGCAACCTATTCTAGTGTTGGTCGTGTTAAGGAGCATAAGCTTCCCAAAAGATTCTTACACTTTTGCTCATCAGCTTGGTGTAATCGAAAATTCCCATTACAAGGCAGCGATGTATCATATCTATGAACGGTAATCACCACTTTAAGTGACTCACTAAAAAAGAATGACAACATTCTAAGAGATGCAATATATATATATATATATATATATATATATTTAATTATCAATTATAACTAAGGCATGGCACGATATAGAAACCACATGTAGAAATTTTCGAAGTATTTCCCCTTCCCCTGACAATTTGAAGTCGCTGATACGTGTCGCTGATCTACCTAAGAAATTTTACTAGAAGAGGGTATTGACATGTTTTACAGGACGAAACTGTAGCAATCGAGAAATACACAGACAGCAAAGAACAAGAATGGATTCGTGCAAGAGTCCTTGGGGTGAAAAGAGTAGAATGACAAGTCACTTATGCTCACAGAAGAAATAGCGTATGAATCCGTCAATAAAAAACACTACTTCTTCTAAGTACTTCTTCATAAGAGTTTGGGAAGTGAAAATTTCAACTACCTCTTCTGTCCCATTAACACCACTGTAGGCCTAGTTTCACCATCACTACTATCCTCCAAGCCATAAGAGTAATCTGTAGCATCGCCTTCATCTTCCTCGTAAAAAGCAGCCATCTATATCCAATTATGAGAAATGGACGAGAAACGAACACCACTCCCTGAAAGAAAGAGATAAGCAACAGAAAAAGCAGAAAGGAGGTCGCTCTGATACTTTCTTTTTACTACTATTACATACACCAAGAAAACTGTCCAAAAATGTAAACGCCTGTGCCCAAGTGCGTATGCTTGCGTTTTCAGCTTCAACTACATACCAATCCAATCTGCTCGTGCTTGCGTGGGCGATGGCGTTGCGGCGCACTGGCTCACTCTCCCCTCTGTCTTATTCTGTAGTCCACTCGCCGACCTGAGAGTCTGCGGCGCTGAGGAAGCTTTTGAGTACTCGTGTTGAACGATGCAATTGCTGAAGATTTCAAAGTGGGGAAAAGAGTCTTCCTTCCGATACTCCTCAGATTTCCAACATTTGGATGCACATATATTCTCTTTACACTTTTGCTTTATTCTCTACTATCCTGTAGTGGACCATGTTGGGACGTTGCCATAGTTGAATGGACCGTACTGTTGTGACGTGCTAGCGGTATATTGAATTTGCCAAGAACTTGATTGATTTTTGCACGTTGCAACTTCTAGCTTGCACAGTTCATAGATTTCTATATAGATATCTATATCTCTATAGATATCTCGAGGATACAAAAGTCTCTGTTCGCCACTAATACACCTAACCTGTCATATTGATTTTATGTAGGGAATAGATAGAAATGATGTGATGAAACGCTGTCGAAAGAAGCTTGAAGAACCACACAAAGTTTTATTGTATAAAACGTATAAGCAAGTGTTGAAATATTTGGCATTCGCTCTATATAAACGCTATATCTGTGTAAAATTTTGGAAAGGTAAAATGTAGAAATGACTTCAAAGAATGTATACAAAGTAATAAGCGCATACAGTTGCTGCTATTATAGCTGCTGTGGTTGAAAGTTCAACACGAATTCGTTGGATGGTATCGTGACAAACACATACTTATGCACCGCTAGTTTATATGGAAGACTTAGGGCATGAAATGTGTTAAATTATAAGATGTGTGAAAATATATGCATGTTATTCTTTTCCCTGGAGCATCTTTTTGAGATAATTTTTACTTATGTAAAGTTACATTGGATAGAAGGATCTACCTCTTCTCTTTTATTTCCAACAATATGCGCTTATTTTACTATATTCGTGCGTCAGAATTTGCTGCGTCAATTCCTTTTTCACTCCCCTCCCTTCAAAATTCGCGCAGTATCCACTGCTTCGTTGCGGCGCGAACGTCGCGCGCGGCGTTGATTAGAGAACAATAGGAAGCGAGGTCTAGATCTTAGGCGGTCGTGGAGGTTGTGGAGTGGTAGCCGTGATTACGCAGAAGCGCGCAGCGCTGAAGGGAGGTCAGGAGCGATCAGCCGGTTTTCACAGGTACCTCTTGTCCCGAACCCACATTGATTTTTAAGCAAGTGAGCATCGTTACTTATTTCACGCTTTGTTGTTGGGATAGTGTAGGCTACCACCACCCATCTCTGCAGTTCGCCATGGTCCCACCTCTATTCCAACCGCTGTCTCCACCGCACGGCTTCGAACGCAGCCACTTGCGCAACTGTCTGTCTTTCATGTCGTTTTAACCCAATGTATATATATATATATATATATATATACATATATATACATATATATATTATATATATATGTATATATATATATATTCTTTCGTATATTTCTACTTCAAGTATATTATATAACTAGAAACAATCGTAGGCTGGCGATCACACGGCATCCAATCCGTAAGATATGACTGCGAGAATACTGTGTTCCTGCAAGACAATTCCAGCCCTTGCTAAGGCGATTGATGGTTTCAACAATCATTCGAACAACAAGAAAACAATAACGTAAACAAAAACAATAAACTAGATCAAAAATGAATCCAGAAAGGTACGTGGTCAATACCATTAAAAAAGTGAGTGGATTACAATTAGGATTTTAAAAGGAAATAAATCCAAGCTCAAAGCATCTCTGATTTTGAATCCGATAAGGATCAAGCTATCTCTTGAATTTTACACACCTCTCCATGTTCATGTTCACAATCTGCGCGAATCCCAACGACGATCATAGCATTTGAAGTTCTTATATTGCTGGTTCATCTGTCTATGCTCAGCTGCGGAAAGTAGATAGGTAGGATACACAGCGGAACGGCTCGCTGGCGCTGTCGACCGCAGCACAGCGCAATAATTGACGCGCACAACTCCTGAGGATATATTCTGACAGCCCCTCTGGGCACCTCCTGATGCACACCCTTCACCGGTGTTTTATACCAATGCATGATTTCATTCTATAAAATAAAAAAGAAAGTTAATCAGTATTCTAAATCTCCCTTATTATCTTAATTGTGGTAGTTTTGAATCTAATAACAAAGCGATCCCTATAAAAAAGCTAGTAGCATGCAACGAAACATGAGATTTATACTAAATGTAAGATGAATATACAAGCGTAAAGAACACAGGCATGTGAGTGCCAGTACCCATGCCCGCTGTTCATGATTCTTGCAGGGGCGGCGTGGTCGCGTTGCGGCGTGCCTAGGTGGGTCATCCTATACTTCGGCTGGTCATGTTGGTTGAAACAGCCACATCCTCGACTACTTAAAGGCATCACCCCACGAATCTGAGGTGGTGCAGATTTCAGGTGGAGTATTCGTATACGGGATGGGAGACTACGGAGAGGGAGGTGATTTCGTCCATTTCTTCCTAATTGCCGTAAAAAAACGGCTCGGAAAATACGGCGCCGCACAAGACTGGCGCGCTCCAATCGAACCTCTTGTACAAAATAGTGCGCCAAAACGAATGAAGTCGTATCTTCCGAGCCGTTTTTTACGGCAATTAGGAAGAAATGAACGGAATCACCCCCTCTCCATAGTCTCCCATCCCGTATACGAATACTCAACCTGAAATCCGTCCCACCTCAGATTCGTGGAGTGATGCCTTTAAGTGACGTTAACAAAGCTGGCAAAGTTGGAGGTATACTTATGTTACATACATAACATACGAATGTAAGCATACTTATATTAATTACATAACATGCGAACCACATCAATGGTTGGGATGTTTTAAATGACTGCCTCAGTCTTATAATAAGGGACTTTCACTTCGAATGCACCTTGTAGAATGTTCTAGAAGTTCTCCTCAGATGTATATAAGGTACTTTGACAGTTGACCTTGTCGAATGTTCTAGAAGATCGTCTCAGCCGTGCATAAGAAGTGTTTTTTGTCCACTCAAAGTAACGGTAAGCATCCTTCATTGTTTTTCCATTCCTCTCGTTAGTAGACGCGTTACATCTGCATCCACACAGTTCATTCCCTCGCTTTATCTTCGTTTTATTCCTTGTTTTCCCTTTCACTTCTTGGTCGTGTATGTGGCGACTATTTTTTTGTCCATTCAAAGCAACAACAACCATTCTTCATAGTCTCTTTATTCCCCTCGTTATTATACTTACTACATCTACATCTGTACATCTAATCTGTGCTTGCTTCCTCTTTCCCTTTCTTCTAATGACTTGAAAGTGAAGCGGTTTTCAATCTGCTTCGCCACGCAAACTTCCACTTCTACCCCATGCTCTATCTGCCACCTGCACAATATCCACAAATACTCAGAAGATTAAGTGCAAAAGGTGAAAAACGCTGTGAAAAGGGCTATATACGCAGAAAATATGAAGTGTGATATCTGCAGGAACGTATCCTCTGGAAGTGGAATGAGAAAGCATAAGAAGGCGGATTTTCCCATCTAGTAGAGGTTGCACTAACTATTTTGCGCGTTTTTAGAATATGCATGGGAACAGTGCTACAACAACATTAGCAGCTAGCGAAGCAGATTTGGGAATTAACCGACTTTTCTTCATATACCCAAGTTGTGAATCAACTTTTAACACTCAGCTGGAATTAGCACTACGCTGCCAAAAGGAACAGAAGAATGGAAACGCGGATTATGTTGTAGTTGAGATCACAATGGAATCCTGAGGAAGCTTTGAGGTTTAGTCGGGACAAAATGAAAATGAATCACGAGTGTAGTTGCGGTGCATTTGCGTACGCGTTCGAAACGACGCGGTGAAGGCAGCAGTTGGCACCGAGTTGAGAACGGTGCAAACTCCAGCGATGGGTAGTGAAGGCAAGGGTCTGACCATTCTCGTAGCCGCTACGCTCCATCGACGCGCCTCAAGAGAAGCTGCGTGCGCAGCTGCGTACGTGCTTTATGTCGTTTTACCCTACTATATGTACCGTGGTTTCAATAGGTTTGCGATAGTGATGATAATCTCTCCCTGATGTAGGAAGGACTGGGAAGACAAGAAACGGAGAAATGCCCTATGTCTATTGAACGAGGACGCGACACCAAAAACAGTAAGGGGAACACATATACAAACACCTGTCAGTACGCTGGAGGAGATGAGAAAAGGTGTTGACGCACAAGAAGTAAAGCAACGATACAAGAATGTGAAGCAAATGCATAAACCCTGCCCCTGTTTCGCTAACGCAACCGTTTAAAAGTAAAGAACATTGTTTAAAATCTCAACTTTTTCCTTAGATGCGTATAAGTGGCGAAGGATTCCGTAAGGTCACAGCGTGTATCGGACACCTAGGACACGACATCAACTCATCTTCTTTCCCACTTTCGAATGAAGACGAGTTGACCACAATAATAAATGATTGTGGAAGGCATCCCGCCACAAACGGTTGGAGTACTGCAATTTTTCACTTATATGGAGTTGGAAGTGATTACTAACACCTTCAGATAGTTGCAAAACTGCGGACAGCAAGATGGGTAGCGAATGAAAATCCCAAAAGACAACCCCGTGTATGCAATCTTACGATGAGAGATGTCACGTAACACTGTGAAAACATAAGACAGCAGCAGCAGGTTATCTATTTTTCAGTAATATCGCCGCTCACCATGGTCCAGTGGATGGTGGAAGATGTGAAGACGACCGTACTACTTTAAATTATCCACTGTAGGACGAAAACGAAATTGCAACTGTTAAACTAGCCAAGACAGACCCGAGTGGATATGGATTCGCTCTATGTTTGTTGAGCAAGTTGAGCTTTGTTAACTGAGTGAACTGTCCTCTTCTAAACCTCTAAAATAATTTCGATTTTAGCATTAGTCACCGAAAATGGAAGAAAGTATCTGGAACACTATGGACGCCATAGGCTAGTGTTCGGCGACACCTTCAAACTCGGTATGCGTTCCGTTTGCGTTTCGTCCAGCAACCTTGCTGTGTCAGATGACGGGGGCAACGGTTTCCCACGCGCCATCTTGTCATCATTTCGTATGACAGCAGCAGAAGTCCACGTCCTTTTCGAATTGGCCAAAGTAGGCTTGTATTCTTCTTTTGCCTTGGAACCTTGCTCTATAAAAAGTTCCAGGAATGTGGGATTAAATTGAATCCGCAGTACGTTGTGACCTACGACACGTACGTTTTCTACAATGGATTCAAAGCGGTATTCCCTCCAGTCGGGCTGCCAAAGTGTTCTGCCCCTCTCATATAAGGCAACCGTTGCAGAGGAAACACAAAGAACTCTTGAGAGTAGAGAGTGAACTTCTGATGGTTCTACGAACAGGATCCCGATGTGCGAACTGTCAAACGCCTCTTCTCCTCGCTTTTGATCAGAACGGATTCTGAAGGGTTTGAGAGCATACTCCGTCCATATGACATGGCTGTCATCGGTATGACCCATGAACATGTTGGCTGTGGGTAGCAACTTGTCCGTTCCACACTCTTACCACTACTTACTACTTAGCTTTTATTTTCAGCATGTAGAAAGGAACTAATCAGGGAGAACACAGGACTGGGCTCCGTGGTATCGCCCAAATGCTAAGTTCACCACGTCCAACCACGCAGATTCATGGCACAACACTTTGAAGCACATTATCTTGTGAGGGAAGCAAAACAGCAGAATGGATACCGTAGTCCATTTGTTGTTGCCACACTCGCGTGATCGTGACTTTCAGCTTATAATCCTTTCTTAAGTTAATGCAGGACTTACGTTTGATCTTATCAGTTTTTTTTTTGTTCAGTGGTTGTTGGAGTGGTTCTGACATGTCTTGGAGACGTAAGCGAAGCACGCAACGTCATAAAAATGCTTTGTCATCGTACAGCAATGCGACAGTGCACTTCTTATGCGGTGCATCCAACTGATGATCAAACCAAATGGGGTTACATATGAAGTGACAATCATCCTGTGACTGTAATGAAAGTGTATGTATTAAGTAATGAGGTACCACTCTAAGATACATACACCAACTTAAGGTAAACTGTAAACGTTGTGGCGTGTGTGGGTATCAAGTGCAATGCATTTCCACTGACGGATATCAGTTAGGGCGTTGTAACTCGGGAGAACTTGAGTGAACCGCTCCAGACAAATCAAAGAGTCAGTTGGATAGTGCTGAGTTTCATCACAGCGTCTCTCCTAACTATATTTTAGGTCCTAGCACAAATTAATGAAATGATCCAAGAGCTGTCGAAAAGGAAGCAGGTCGGGCTTGTGGATCGGATGAACGAAGGATTGAAATATCTTATGCAGAACATAGCTAAAGAAATGGTTGAAGGTGCGATTCCTTCAAGAAGGAAAAAGAAGTGACGAGAAGGATCGTCAAAAGATGTAAGAAAACTCGTATCTAAACTTTCACCCGGCTGCAGGAGGTTGCGCCTCCTGGACCAATGTTAACGCGCCGCGAGATTCAAAATGTTATAATGAGCAGCTAATTCCTCTGCTGTATCAGAAGATTAACCATAGAAAAAGCTGGAAGACGAGTGCTTCACGGTGCTTCACGAAGTCTTACCATAAAACAAACAGAGAGAATATCACAACAAACCGTAATTGAAGTAAGAAAAGAAGTATAATCTCCAAATTTCAAACTAAATAAGGAAGGAAACTGGAATCTGAGGTTTTTGATTTTTATTATGCAGTTAACGCAACAGGCAACTGCATAGCCAACATCTTTTACCATTTACCCTTGCATTCCTTATTTAATTTGTATTTTAATTTCCTTTCATCTCCTATATCTCCTCTGTTCTACTTGTGTCTTCGTTCTACTCTTATTGTTTCTCTGTCTTATTGTTTTGTCTTATTCCCTTGTCTTGCTTGTTATGATTATTTTTCTTGTTTTCCTGTCTCTTAAGGTTGCATTTTTATGTTTTTCTTGGTATTATGCCTATTTTATTCTTTTTGTCTCCTCAGAAAGGGTTTTGTTTCCAACTTCTTCGTTTTTTATTTATGCAGCATGTTTTGTTTGTTTCATTTTCGTGTGTCTCACTGTTCCTACATTCATTCTTGCTTTTGTTTCTACTTTTTCCCTCTTTCTTCTTAACCCTACTCTCCTTTTTCCCTCTGTCTTTACTTCCCACTAAACAAATGTGTTCCTTGCTCCTAGTTAGAGAACGCGTACTTCGTGATAATTATCACCTAAATCATACTAATATATGAGCAGAACACTGAAGCTAAATGAGCACAATTGGTATAGAAAAAAATAGTGGTCTTTCGCATAAAAGTAAAAACTCTTTTCCACTAAGTCTTCCTGACTGGAGAAAGTACTTTTTCTACAAAACATCCTAGATCATACTGCTCCAATATTGGTACGAATAATGAAAAAAGTCTGATCTCCCTCACTACAGAGATCACAGCCGGTTAGTCGCGAGGCTACGTGGCGCGTCCCCGGGTGGCGGATAGGGGGCTAATCGCGGACCAAAAAAGACCTTGTGCTTGCCCAGAGACGCAGATGGATTCAGGGGATGGACTCCCTGTTTCTGCTGAACCAGGACTGACTCATGACAACCTTGTATCCCTAACGTCGGTCAGGCCAAAAGCCTGCAATCAAGTGACTGGGAGGTGCAAGGGAGGCGGTTTGGAGTCGCCTCCAACAAAGAATCTCCACATGTCCACTTCGGGAGAACGGAAGTTCTCCCAAAAACTCATGGGACTAGAGACTTGCAACCTGCGCATGGGTTTTAAATTTTTATGCAAAACACATTAATAAAAAAGTCTCCTGATTCCGGAGGAAAGCCTGGTACGGTAGCGCCAGGTAGGACGGGGTTGCAGGAGTCATATAGGCTACCGAAACGGAAAAGGACTAGGATGGCGATCTGTACTTACAACGCACGTACGCTTGCATCGGAAGCGACCATCGAAGATCTGATGTTGCAAGCCAAGAAGATCGGACTGGACATCTGACTGACCGAGACGAGACGACGTCAACCTCTCAACGCCGTATATGAAACTGGAGAAGAACTGTTCTTAGGAACATGCGACAGTAGAGGTGTTGGTGGAGTTGGCGTCCTCGTCAACACGAGTATGGCAAAGAACATCGACTCTTTCGAACAACTTACGACCCGAATCGGGCATCTGCAGATGAGAAGATGTGGTCCAATACTAGCTTTGACTATCTTCGTCGCTTACGCTCCAACATCAAGCTACGATGAAGAAGAAGTCGAAGCTTTCTATATGGACCTGGAGAAGTTCTATCGAGAAGATCATGCCCTCTACAAAGTCATAATTGGCGATTCCAACGCCAAAATTGGCCCAAGAAGAACGCCGGAGGAACTTCACATCGGGACCCACGGTCTGCAATGGAATGGCCAGGGGGAGAGACTCTTCGAGATCATCATGGCGACTAAGACCATCCATGGAAACTCGCAATTCCAGAAGTCCTCTCTACGCTGGACGTGGGAGTCATCCGGTGGAGGGTACCGTAATGAAATAGACCACATCATCGTCAATAAAAGGTTCTGCCTGACGAACGTCGCTGTTGTACCAAAGTTCAATACGGAATCGGACCATCGCCTCCTCCGAGGAAGAATTTCCTTCACAAGGAGAGCAGAAAAAGCCGCCAAGTTGAGAGGGAGAAATCCCAGGACTATCATCAGCTGGGATCTCTTCGCTACGGTAACCGGCTTTTGGATTCCGATTTCCGCAATGGACAACATCAACGAGGAATATGACCGGCTCGTTGAACACCTTCACGACTGTGCGAAGAAGGCTGAGAGTTTTAAAACAACCAAGGGACGCCTGTCTCTTGAAACTCTTGAGTTGATACGCCAGCGTAGAGCAGCACGAACCGCAGGGAACTCACGTCCGAGCTCGCAAAGCTTTGCAGAGAGGCGACAAAGGAAGACCTCAAGGAGAGAAGAGCAGAAGTGCTGGCTGAAGCTGCAGAGGCGGGGAAAAGCATCCGCATCATCCGTCGAGACTTCGCCAGTCGCAAGACAAGGATGACTGCTCTCCGAAACCCGAGGGGAACAACCACTGCATCGAGAAGGGGGATGGAGAAAATCATCTACGACTTCTATTCTGATCTCTTCGACAGCCATGTCCACTTACCTCCTCACCATCTGAGGGAAGCGGTCGTGGAAGTCATTCCAGAGGTTCTCCCGTCCGAAATACGACATGCTATCATGCCAGTAAGAAATCGTACGGCACCCGGTCCCGACAACCTTCCGCTAATACTCATCAACACCCTGGCAAGGCTCTTTACACGTTACCTGTCGGAATGCAAGGTTCCTAAACAGTGGAAGACCAGCAAGACCGTGTTGCTGTATAAAAAGGGAGATCCACATGACATCGGCAACTATCGCCCAATCTGCTTACTGTCCGTCATCTACAAGCTCTTCACAAGAGTAATCCTTAATAGGATTGAAAGGTCTTGGATGAAGGACAGTCATGCGAACAAGCAGGGTTTCGAAAAGGATTCAGCACGATTGACCATATTCACACTGTTTCGAGACTCATCGAGGTATCACGAAAGTACAAGATGCCGCTCTCACTCACCTTCATCGACTTAAAGAAGGCCTTCGACTCAGTTTAGACGGAAGCGGTCGTGGAAGCTTTGGACAACCAAGGCGTTCCCACTCAGTAACATAGAGGTAATTCGAGAGTTGTACAGTAACTTCACGACCGGAATTTCGCCATTCTACAAGAATATCGTCATTGACGTGAAGAGGGGGGTCCGACAGGGTGATACAATTTCACCCAAAATATTCACAGCCACCCTCGAGAACGCAATCCGAAAGTTGGAATGGGACGACATGGGAGTGAAGGTTGATGGTCGGCAGCTACACCATTTGCGCTTTGCTGACGACATCGTACTTATAACACCTAGCATCAGCCAAGTGGAACGACTGCTGACCGAATTCGACGAAACATGTGGATGCATAGGTCTTCAGCTGAATCTACAAAAGACGATGTTCGTGCGGAACGGATGGAACTCGAATGCCCCATTCAAGCTCAACGGAACAAGCATATCCGAATGCACCAGCTATGTTTATCTGAGTCGGGAATTGAACATGATGAACGACCTGACCCCCGAGCTGGGCAGGAGGAGACGAGCGGCTTGGGGAGCGTACAAGAGCATCGAGGATGTAGTGAAGAAGACCAGGAACACCCGGCTCCGTGCTCACCTCTTCAACACCACCGTACTTCCTGCTTTGACCTATGCTTCGGAAACCTGGGCATTTCGCAAGCAGGAAGAAAACGCGGTGAGCGTCATTGACCTCGCAATTGAGAGAGTGATGCTAGGAGTATCCCGTTTCACGCAAGTGAGGGGCGGGATTCGAAGTTCTCTCCTACGTCAGCGATCGAGGATCAGAGACGCCGCCGCGTTTGCCAAGGAAAGTAAAATAAGGTGGGCCGGACACGTGATGCACTTTAACGACAACAGTAGGACCAGAGCCGTGAGCGACTGGGTTCCCCGTGATCTTAAGGGCACTACAGGAAGACCGCCGACCCGATGGTCAGATTTCTTCACGAGGTCCTTCAAAGAAAATTATGATGCTCTTCGTGTCCCACGCGAAAGGAGGAAGCACTGGGCTACTCTGGCACGCGATCGGGACAAATGGAAAAATTACTGGCGCCCGCTCGACCAGTTCGAAGGTCAACGGGAGTCAAGGTGATCAAGGTGAATGAAAAAAGTACGAAAGAAAGTCAGTGCCGTACATGACAAAACCTATGTAGCGTTTTCAGACTTTGCTTGAAGTTTAAACTTGTAAATATTTTCAATCTACTTTGTTTTTGGTGTCTTTGGACTCGCTTTCAAGATTTTCCTTTTTAAGAACAGTTTTCAGCTACTATTTCACCAGTTTTGGAGACAGAAAGGGAAATCAGGCCCTCTTCATTTTCAAAGTTAAGCCTAGCGCTTCTCACAGGAAGTAAAGGTGCGAAATATGCCGACAGTGGATACTTTTCTGAACACTGAATCCTGAAGTTTCGTTTAATTTCCGTTTTTCGTCTGTGCGAAAGTACCGCTATTCATTTGTGTTTCCGAATTTTACCAGTTCCCATCCTCAAACCTCTGCTCAAAAAATCAAATCTTAGAATCAAATAAAAGCTATTGACGCACTTCGGCTCTTGTGAATCTATTACAAAGCGAAAATAAATAACAGAAAATTGGATAACACAACGTTGCTTTTTATCCTGTTACTAAAGCTAAAACAGTATATGTTAAAAACGAGTGTCCAGCTGCCGTACCATTACCTGATACTGTGGGAATCAAGTGAAAACGGCAGTGAACTTAATTATGTTGAAAGAAGTCCGCCTATAAAAACAAATAGGATTTAAAAAAAACAAGCCAAGTAAAACACGGATGCAAAGGACGAGAAAGGAAATGAAAATCCGAAATAAGGAAGTGATACTAACAAATAACGAGATCAGTGCTAGAACAAATGGGACAACGAGAAGAAAACTGGACAGATAAAGAAGAAAAGATAAAAATTACGCAGTTACTTGAAGTAATCTTTCTCAGCTGCAAGATAAAGATAAAAAAAAGCCCAAATTCCAGTTTCATCCCTTGCTCAGTTCGACATTCAGAGATCATACTTCCTTTATTCCTTGGTCTAAGGTTTATAATGACATTCTTTTCGTTTGCTGTTCATCCAGCTGTTCATGCTTAGATCTGGATAGATCACTTGTGTAGTTTCTCCTTCTTTTACTTTCGGAGAAATCTATCTGTGTACTTATGGAAAAGAATACCTAACGCACTTCCACATGTACGCACAAATTTCATTTCATTTTCATACCTTATATGCCACATGTGAATAGTTCATAAAGTCATAACACTTCTACTAGTTATTATTACCCCGGGGGCCGCGCATACAAATCTGATTGCTACCTGCTCATGGTGACCCTGCTTTAAATAAACGCAATCAGGCGTTCGAGTGTACGCACTGGGACCGTACTAGCTACTATATGGCAAAAGCCTCTCATATATTGCAAAAAGGTGCTGTGGTCCAGCACCATGCCAGAGCCCATACGCTGAAAGGTCGAATGCCTGAGGAAAACATGGAATATTTGGCGACAAACATCCGTCGCGCTACACTGAACTGCCGGTCGTTGTCAAGTGAACAACACGCCGCTCTATCCAGACTTCTGCGATATCTACATGCACCGTTTGCTGCAGGAACCACGCATCGGGATCGCCCTCTCTTCAGTATCGACAATTACACCATCTACTGCAGCGATGCTGAAGAAAGAAAAGTAGGAGGCTGCGCAATAGCAGTTAGGAACGATTATAACAACCTGGTGGAGAAATTTGGATCAACGTCATCATTATGCGCCTATGTACGATTGCGGGATCGCAGAGGACTCGAACTCTGGATCGCAAGTGCTCACGCACGCACGGAGACCGCAGAGGACCACAACAAGGACGCGTTTTATGATGAACTCAATACGTTGATATCCAAGGTACTAAGCCAGCAGTGGGTAATTGTAATTGGAATTGATGCGAATGCGAAGATGGGACTTGAACAACAACCCGATGTGCTTGGAAAATGGTTCTATCCCATGGAACAGAAATCGGACAACGGAAATCGTTTGATAGACCTTTGCGAGCAGACGAATCTCATCAATGCAGTGACGTTTAAGAGGAATCATCGACACCACCGGCTTACGTGGTAAGGGACAACCACATTAACGTCAGAAGAGCAGCGAAAGCGGAAGATGCCGACTCTTAAGCTTCAGCTCGACTACGTTCTGACGAAGAACATACCCTTGTTAGATATCCGAAAATCTTGAGCTGTCTGGGATGTCGCATTCGATTCCGATCACCGCCCAGTTCTTCTCAGTTTTATGGTTTGGTTTTCTTTTTTTTTTTCGAGCATGCCCCGATCATCCCTTGACAGAGCAATTAACGATGGTGCGAGAAAGAGATTTGCCTTCGTCGCTACTTAAATAGCTAACTCTGCTCACTTACCAATAGACATCATACGCTGCATCACCACGCTAACTCACGAGCTACAAAATTTTTGTGAAGAATCAGACAGATCCACTGCATTTTTTTTGATGTGAATTGATCTCAAATTTGTAATTGTACCAGAACCAAGAGAAACCCTCGCGTAAAATAAGAGAGAAAGGTGCATCTAATAGCTCAAAATTAAGTATATGAAAATTTTCGGTAAAAACGGAAAATTCCAGCTTTGAAAAGTAACAAGAATGATGCTTATCGTTATCTCTAAGTTCCAAGCTTTTTGGAAGCCTAATTTATTCCCGAACAGATTGGCCCTCTGATCTCTGACCTCTTATAAGAAAAAGATTTAATTTGATAAGATTTCTAGGATTCCTAAAGCTAAGATCTAAGCAAAACTCGCTCCCGTTCTATTATTAGAATAGCTAAGAAAATGACAAGTACCTCTAACTATATCGTTCTTCAATTTATTTGGTCCTTATAAATGTGTAGTTATCCGCGCCTCTGTGGCCGGAAGACGGTTGTCTGCGTCTCCATAAGCGAGAGCGTGACCTCATCGAGGTATATTAGTGTATCCAATGGCATATACACTGGACACTTAATGTCTCGGAGGCATTCGCAGAGAATCTGCCGGGACCCTCTTTACCGTTCCCCCAATTCTGTATGTGTAGTTATCCGCGCCTCTGTGGCCGGAAGACGGTTGATTTCCCGCGCTACTGGTAACTTCAGCCAGGAGAAGAGTCTGAGAAGGAGGTTGCATTGTCAACTGAAACGTGATCGTGAGAACGAATGGACGTCAAGAGCGAAGGAATTTGAGAAGGCGTGGGAGGCCAAGAACCCGAGAAAAACCTATACTCTGCTAAGGCAGTATAGCGGCAAGATGAAGAGGTGTTCACCTGTCCTGAACACAGCCGACGGAGTCGCTGTCGGGAAGTAAACTTGCCCATCTGGAGGGAGCATTTTAACACTTTGTTGAACTGACAAGCGGCGTCAGTCCCTGAACGCGTGCACGCCCAAAGGCAGACATACACCACGGTCAGCGAAGAGCCACCGACAGAGTCAGAGGTTCTAGTATGCATTTAAAAAATGAAAAATGGAAAAACTGGCAGAGACGATGGAATTAACGGACAACTGCTAAAATCTCATTATAATCATTATAATTCCTCTCCACAAGAAGCTATCCGTTACGGAACTCAGGGATTACCGAGGAATATCATTGCTGCGTGTAACGTACAAGGTTTTGGAGCGGATGATCCTAGATCGACTAATCCGGCATCGCGAAGAAATCAGCCGTGACAAGCAAGCAGACTTTCGCCCTGGTTGATCGACTACTGATCAGGTGTTTATAGTGAGAAGTGTGATTGAAGTGTGACAGCGGTATTCAAAGCCTCTACGGTTAGCATTTTTGGACTTTGAAGCCGCTTTCGACTCTCCTCACCATAGGTGCGATA
This sequence comes from Necator americanus, assembly GCF_031761385.1. Taxonomy (NCBI): domain Eukaryota; kingdom Metazoa; phylum Nematoda; class Chromadorea; order Rhabditida; family Ancylostomatidae; genus Necator; species Necator americanus. The sequence goes on from NC_087376.1 coordinate 16,681,646, forward strand.
GGGAGAAGCCGGACCCTAGTCAGGTGAAGGGTTTAGCTCATGGGGTGCAGCTCAGATGAAGGTGGTCCTTTCGCCAACCGTCCAAAAATGCAGGGGGTAATTTCGCCAACCGTTTAAATGTGAAAGAGATCCCCTCCCCGATCGTTCAAAAGCGAAGGGGGTCAGAGCACCGGCTCCGACTATCGCATCAATGCTCCTCGCCGAGGCCATCTTCTCAATGCGCCTCGCGCCGACGGAATTCCAGGAAAATCCATATGCCGACAACGACATGAATAGAAAAACAACTGCTGCTGCGGTTTGAACACCTCACCCTTCCGCACGTCTTTTGGTATACTCGAGTACGCCGACGATGTAGTAATATTCACTTCTAGCACGCGAAGTTACAGTATGTTGCTAACCTTGTATCAAAGTTAGCTGCAGCCTACGGACTGCGACTCGAAATGGAAGCTGGAGTGAGACAAAGGGGCCGTGATGAGATCCTTTCTGTTCAACTTAGCCGTCCATGACATAATGCGAAGAACAGTTGAGCAGTGTCTCGTCGATGTCGCTTAGAGGTACCACCTCACAAATCTGAGGTGGCACAGATTTCAGGTGGAATATTCTTATACGGGATAGTAGATCATGGAGAGGGGGGGGGATCCCGACCATTTCTTCCTAATTGCCGTAAAAACAGTCCGGAAGTTGCGGCGCGCACAAGGCTGGCGCGCTCCAATCGAACTCGTGGAAAGTAGAGAGCCGGATCGTTCGAAGCTGTATCGTCCAGGCTGTTTTTTACGGCAATGAGCAAGAAATGGACGGAATCATCCTTCTTTCCATAATCTACGATCTCGTATACGAGTACTCCACCTGAAATCCATTCCACATCAGATTCGTGGGGTGATGCCTTTAAGCACTGTCTGCACGTTCCTTGGTGGATCTGGAGTACGCCAAGGATGTGGTAATATTCGCTTCTAGCAGCGCGAGGTTACAACATGTTGCTAACTATGTGTCGAAATTAGCTGCAGCCTACAGACTATGACTCGACCCTGATAAATGCAAGCAGATGTGGGTTTCCTCGAGACCCTCAACGGGAATCACGGTGGATGAACAGCCTACCGTGGATGAGTTCTGTTATTTGGAGTGTATGCTGGAAAACGATCGCAGCTTAGATACTTAGATACTTACACGGTCCGTCTCCATTGGACGTGCGGGCCCCAGCATCTCTTCCATTCGTTTCGTTCCCTCGCCACTGTCATTCAAGGTGTTCTCAAGTTTCGTGAGTGATGTTGACGAGGTCCTTGAGCCGTATCCAGCTGAGCTCTCAGCTGGTCAATCTGTGTAGCAAGCTTTCTTTTAGCGTTCTTTCCTCTAGCGTTCTTTTAGTTCATCTATCGTCGATTCTTCTCATATTGTGATCGGCCCATCTATGCTTTGCTTTCGATATATGTTTGTAATCCTCTGAGCAGCATCTCGTAGTCCACGTTTGGGTCATCCTCGATGTGCTAGACACCTTGGGACAAGGAGTCCTCGTATGCAATCGTCGTAGACAACTTCTTTTCTCCTTCTTTCCCGATACGACATACCCGTTCTTTTCCAGTTTGTGCTCGCACTTAGTGTTCAGAACCACCACAAAAGGTACTACCGAGGCGTCGAGTAGACACTACTTCTGCCTGGTGAGCATGTAGTCGATCTCCGCACATGTCGCGCCATTGGGCGATTCCCATGTCCACCGACGCTGACCCTTCTTCATGAAAGGAGAGTTCCTATGGCGAAACCATCTATTATCACAGCCGTCGAGGAGGACATGGTCGTAACTGCGGAAAGAACACCGGAAAAGACGTCAACTCCAATATTTCGAACTATTGCGAGGTCATTTGTCATTCCTTTTCGTCCGTACACTCGGGGCGCACCGCCCGAACTTCTGTGCTTAATTCCCATTCCTTTGTTCGTTTGCTTGTTTGTTTGTTATCCGTTGGTGCTGGTAATAATGTAAAGTGTAAATAAAGTTCAATTACCCAGGTTTGAGGTCTCATCTGCTGTGACGAAGCATTGACGACGGCAATCAATCGGCAAAAAAGCCCGCGTGGCACTCAACCAGAGGAAAAGCGAGCATACAAAAGTGGTGCATCGGCCAAACTGCAACTCAAAGGAGGACAATCTCAACAGAGGATCAGGACTTGCCGGTACTTCTTCGATTTACTTGGCTTTTGCTTTGCTTCACTTTACTTCGCATTACTTCCCTTCGGTTTTCATTTATTATTTGCCTATTCGCCGGCACGGCTGCATAAGGTACTTGGGCTTTTCTGTATACTGGCACTTGCACTAAGGATTTTCTCCCCCTTTTCGACTTCAGAACATTCACGTTTACTGGCCCTTCACAATGTCTTCGAGTCTTAAAGGAAAACAACTATGGCTTACTAGACAGGGAACTCAGCTCAGCAGCACGATTTCAAAAATCGAAGAGTTCCTTGAATCCGCCGAAACTCTCCCCGCCGCGGAAGCAAATGCAAGGACCCGCAAAACGATCAAAGAGTTGGATTTACGACAAGCTGCTCTAGAAAAAGCTATGAACAACTACACTTCCGCCGCAGACGCAACAGATCTCGCGGAGGAACACCAAGAGACGATCATGTCCAATATCTCAACCGCACAGGACACCATCATTCTGGCTCAGAATCTTTTAATAACACTAAGCTTACGCCTTGAAGACCACAAAGAGGGCAAACTTTGCGAAGCAGAAACCGACAATGAAGTACGACCGCAAATTCCTCCACTTCAAATCCCCAAATTCAAAGGGAACCCCTGGGAATGGGACCAGTCTTGGGGAATTTTCAACTCTACCATTCACGACAGGAGAATCAGTAAAATCGAGAAGTTCACGCATTTACTCGAAGCGTTACAGGAAACTGCAAGAGACAGTCTAGGACCTATAGATCACCGCAGAAAACTACGACATCGCAGTACACATAGTGAAACGTCGCTACGGAAATGAAGAGGCCATTGTAGGACACCTATTGATGACACTTCAATCCTTACAGCAGCAAAGCCCTCGACTATCTGATCAACGCGGAACTTTAGAGAAAATAGTATCCATCGTATCCCAGCTAAGCCAAAAAGGGGAATGGATTAACACACAACAAATGAAACGCACAATCTTGGGAAAATTCAAATTCAACATTCAGTGCTCAAACGACTAGCACACCCTAGGCCAGACTCCGAAAGGGAACCGTGGACTACATAGGAACTCTTGCATGCTCTTCAAGACTTTCGACATGGAAGATATGATCCATTATGCGAAATGATTTTCCGAAGACCCAAACCGAAGAAACACTATCAGAAGACATGTGTCAGAACTCTCTACTTCTAATTCCCAAACTACACCACACAGGAGTATGGTAAAATATCCGTGTTTCCATTGTAGCTGCACAGATCATAAGGCAACGACATGCACGAGCTTTCCTAAGTACAGCCAAAAAATAACAGAAATTCAGAGACAAAATCTTTGCCGAAACTGCGGCGCTTCTACTCATCAGATTGTAGCTTGTCCATGTGGACCATGCCGAAACTGCGGGAAGCAAGGACATCACACGTCAATATGTCGACAGTTGGAACAGAAAGAAAAAGGAACGCAGCAAACTCAATCAGATTCCAAGCCAAAGACCCAAGAGTCAAAGAAGACGCAAAAGAAACCCACCACGACTAACGTCGTCACGGTTGTCACACAGCCACCTTCTTGCAAGCTTGGACAAGATACAGTCCTGCACACTTCAATACGTCAGCCAAAACTAGTTAACATAGGAAAGGTGGATTTACTCGTAGGACAAGCTAGCATATGGAACCATCGAAAGTCAGAGTTCGAAGAAGTACACATGACCCTGGACACCGGAGCAGATCGGTCCCTTATCACAGCAACCTATGCAAAGCAGCTCGGGTTAGATGATACTGGAACCTCACAGTTAAAGATCCGTACATTTGGAAGCGATACTCCGATGGAGAAATGCTGTGCCACGACATGTGTCCAAACTGAGGAACGAAGAGGAAACTGACATGACATCACGGTTGCCATGGTCGACTTCATTTCAGAAGAATTCCAAAGAACTCCACTGGGCGAAGCAGACCGCAACTACCTTGCACAACACGATATCAGCCCATCAATCCCCGATCGTATCCGAACGGTAGCCCCAAAAATCCTTATTGGATGCGGAGACCTCTTTGACCTTTTCGATGACGGATTCGCTAGTACTCACGAACTTCCATCGGAACTCAAAGCTCCCCACTCAAAGATTGGATATCTTGTAACTGGGCGTAATCGAAACACAACAGAAGAACCACTTGCGCAGGTAAATAAGCTATGTACAGTTCAGAGCGAGGATCTTAACGATGAACTCAGTAAACGGGACAAATTCTGGACCCTCGATTCAGCCGGAATCGACGAATATATGGGACCTAAATCCCAAGAGATTGAAGAACAGAACCAGAAGATCTGGAGTCAGTTCCCCGAAACCGCACAGTACTGCGACAATAAATACTTCGCCCGACTTCCGTGGAAAGGTCCAATTGACGATCTTTCTGATAACCGTGCGATCACTTGCGATTCTCGATCGATTGCGAAGCGTCCTAACAAAAATTAAAGATCAATCTCATCTCTTGTCACAGTACCACAGCACGTTTCAAGACCAACTATTAGAAGGAATCATAGAGGAAGTCGACGAGAACAGAGAACCGGACGGACTAGTGATTCATTACTTAGCACACCAGGCAGTGGTGACACCCTATAAAGATACGACAAAACTGCGAGTGGTCTTCGACGGATCCGCTCGATTACAAAAACGCCTCGTGCCTGAATGACAAGTTGCATCAAGGCCCAGTAATCCTGCCATAACTCGTCGACATACTAAACAGATTTCGCATAAGAAATATCGCAGTTGTCAGTGACGTCGAGAAGGCCTTCTTACAAGTCCATTTCCAAACGATCGATAGAGACGCAACCCGCTCCTTATGGGTAAAAATCCTAAGCGAGGCTGCCGTACAAGCAACTGACAGAATGGTAGCCAAATTTATGACTTCGAAAGACATCTTATGGAGAACAGATACTCCATACGCTCCATGGCAAGGAGCTTTTTATGAACGACTCATCAAATCAGTGAAGCACTCACTATACAAGGCCAATGGAAAAGCGATACCGACTATCGAAGTTCTAACCACATTTCTAGTTGAAATCGAGGGGACTCTCAATACTCGCCCGCTCACGTACCAGGAGGAGCACTGGGAAGATCAACCCATAATACACCCAATCGACTTCATCCAGCGTGATATGATCATTACATACTCAATGGAAGGGGTAGGAGAGATGTCAGGTAATGCTGATTATCACGAACCTGGAGAAATACTCCAGCTTCAAACGCGACGTCAGACAAAAGAAGCCCTTCGTAGTTCTTACTCGCTCACATAAAAGTTCTGGAAAGTTTGGAAGGAGTATCTCACAGCTCTGCGAGAACAGCACATACGAACCTTACGTGGGAATCCAGAAACACCAAAGCAACCGGAACCCGACCAAGTAGTATTAGTAGCCGACCAAAATGCACCAAGGAACACGTGGAAATTAGGGCGAGTAACGAAAGTCAAAGCTAATGCAGGCGTAGTTCGGGAAGCGGAACTGATCCTACCAAATCGCCGTGCCATCAGACGTCCCATCAACCAACTTATCCCGCTCGAATTCACGTGTACCTCAGGGGATCAGGCGGGAGCGAAAAGACAACAAAATGACGGAAACGTATCGCGGGAAGAACCGAGGCTACACCTGCAGCAGCGCGAAAGCAGCATGATCTGAGGAACCGATTCCGAGTGAATTATCACCAGTTACATCACGGAGCAGTGTTGACGATGCGAAATAAATCACCTTGTTCTTCGACTACGATCACAGCTTCAGGACCAGATCAATCTGCATACAATTCATGCATCGCCTACACATTCCCCCATCTCTCGGGCGGGAGTATAGCGAAACCATCACTATTATCACATCCGTCGAGGAGGACGTAATGGTCGCAACTGCGGAAAGAACACTGGAAACGACGTCAACTCCATTATTTCGAACTATTGCGAGGTCATTTGTCATTCTTTTTCGTCCGTACACTCGGGGCGCACCGCCCCGAACTTCTTGCTTAATTTCTATTCTTTTGTTCGTTTGCTTGTTTGTTTGTTATCTGTTGGTGCTGGTAATAATGTAAAGTGTAAATAAAATTTAATTACCCAAGTTCGAGGTCTCATCTGTGGTGACGAAGCATTGACGGCAATCAATCGGCAAAAAAAAACCCGCGTGGCGCTCAATCAGAGGAAAGGCGAGCACATAAAAAGAACGAAGCCGTCACACATTGTTCTCATGAAAGAGGCGAGCGGCGGACAACAGCCCGGAGAGACGATTGCCATTTTCATTCCGGTCCTCTAGTCCAATCTTCCGATTCTGCATTCCTCTTCTGCAGTCTTTCCTAGTTTTGCGTTGAAGTCTCAACAACAAATTTGTAGCAGGACTTCTCGTTGCGGATCACTTCCTCCAGCTCCTCGTAAAACGCGTCCAATTCGGATTCATCAGCTGCTGATGTTTGTGAGTACCAGTTGATGATATCGATGGGTTTTTGGCGCAGAGGACGTAGGCGAAGAATGGCCAGACGAAGTGACAGGATCTCATAAAAATCGACAAGATGAACGACGGATGGGTGCACAACAAAACCAACATCGCCTACATTTCGCGACGGAACCTTCTCTCCACGAATGACGAGTGTACCGTCATTCATCTGTCGTACGTCGCTCCTTCTGCACTTGGTCTCCTGCAGAGCAATCACGTGAAATTTGATACGCTCTGCAGCTCCGAAAAGAACATGCAGGTCAGCGTCTGTGGACACCGTTCTCGCGTTGTAAGTACACAGTCTGAGACAGTCTCCATGGCGAGTCGTGCGAGATTTGATCGCTTCTCACCGGTCGCCATACCGTCCGACGTATGAGACGGCAGGGTCTAGTGTGCATGGTACTGAGGCAGTGAATATGCTGGAGTGGCAAAAAAACTTCTCGCCAAACTAAGCAGCCCTGCCATGGCGATCATGGCTTTCACCACAAGTTGTCGCTCAACCTAAATGGATCAGCCACCTTGGGACATTCTGCCAAGACGGTTGTGAATCTTAGCAGTAGTTTACTCTTAGCTAGGCTTCCGATTCCGAGAAGTCGGAACTCCTTCTCAGCTTGGAAGACCCTACCGGAGGACGAACCTCCGCTGTGCATTGCAGTTTGACGCCCAGATTCACTTCCACGCAACTATGAGGCAGTAAACCGTTGTGGAGGGAGGGCAGCTACGAGAGAGATATTCAGCAAAGATGCGCTAAAACTAACTCTGCATTCAACTCATTGACAAAGTGCCTGTGGCCGACTCCTATCGCCAGCGAAGTCAAGCTGCGAGTCTCCCTCTCCGCAATTTGCCTTATGATGTTGGTGGATCGGAGGTTTAAGCAGCGCCGGCGACGATGATGGAAAAGCTTGACTACGTGGAGACAAACCTGTTTAGAGGGGTGCTTGGCTACTTTTGGCCGTTAGTATGCCATAACGAAGAACTTTACCCGGAAATGGACATGCTGTATCGATGGATGACACGTGAAAAACGTCAAAATCTTGCCCCTCCTGAAGTAGTCATGGAAAACCGTCTTCGCTTCTTTGGTCACGTTACGAGGAGACCGTCTGATCGTCTTGTCCAAGTAGTCCTGAGGATGCTTCCAGATCCTAATTGGAAAAGGCCTCCTGGCCGTAAAAGAAAGCTCTGGATGGAGATGGTGAAGGAAGATCTGAGGACACTTGGCGTTGACTGGCAATTCAGTCGAGACGTGAAATTCTGCCGCTTATGGAATAGCGACGGATGGGTAGATTCTATGAGGATAACTGCGTTAAAACAATATTTTCTGATTTTGATTTACACGTCTTTCATATCCTTCTGTGCTTGTGAGGTAAATTTTATTTTTCGTAGTTTTTTTTTTTAATTTATGTGTTTATTTACTTGTCTCTTTAATTTTCTTTGAGCTCGTTTCCACACGTTCTTTTTATGTATTTTTCTTCAGACATGCATTATGTCCGCCGATGCATGCGATTACACGTAATATTGTAATTCCACAGTTTTTGTTCGTTTCTTCTCACATTGCTTGTTCGCAGCATCAAGTTAATCTAGCAGCCTATTATTGTTCGTGCAATTTTTGACTCTAACTTTCTGTGTCTTTAGGACGCGTTCGCAGCGAGATATCGTTTCCTCGATAGTCGGTGGAGAAACTGAAAGCGAGCAATATGGACCTTACAGCAGCGACGGAGATGAAGAGATAATAGAAGTAGTGGTGGAAGATGATGTGGAAAAAGAAGACGTCACAAGAACTTCGACGGATACAGAGAACCGCCACAAAGATATTTTCCAGAGCATGAGATGATCATTGTAGTTAATTTTCGCATCTGAGTGTTATGAACCAATAGTATACGTTTGGGAGTGTGCGTCAGCTCGAGAGAATCCCCTTAAACTGGTGAAAGAACCAACGGAAGACACACAAATCGAGTTAGGGCAGGTACTACATCAAACAGAGGAAACAAGCAAGAGATTGGGATTGCTGCCAGCAAATGCTGGAAGGAGCGGAAACAATGCACGCCTTGCTTACTGCCCAGACGTGCCTTCGGTCGACCATCCTCAAGCGCTGACTCTAATAAGAGAATTGTATAAGCTGTGAAACTAATCAAATGCAAAAAGAAATCTTCTGAAATATTCGTTGAGCGCCCCACGCCCCAAAGAAGAGCAGGCTAAGCAAAAGCCAACGCTAGATACCCCAGACTGCTAGCAAGACGAGAAGGATGCGTGTGTTGTGTACCTTCGTATGCAACCTGGCACAAGCAGTACGAACAGTCAAATTTGTTGGATTCAGTGTTCAACATGCGAAGATTGGATCTATACTGAATGCATCAGCGAAAACGAGTTTCCTCGTGACAAAATAGAGTTAAACACAAGTGATGTAGCCTTATTTATAGTTAGGTTAAGACGATATGAAGCACAGACAGTTGCGCAAGCGACTGCGCAACGAACGTAGCAGTTGACATTGTGTAAGGATTCTCGCTACCGCCACCCCTCTCTGCAGTTCGCCACGGTCCCATCTCGATCCCAACCGCTGTCTCCACCGAGTCGCATCGCTAAGCGCAGCCACCTACGCAACTGTCCGTGCTTCATGTCGTTTTACCCGAGTGTATTTAATGTGTCGATTCTGCGACTAAAGTTAAATGTCACAAATTCATCAAATGATCACTATCGTTCGCATGATCATATACACGCGACAACAAAAGATGGCAGAAGGTACAGCAAGCTGTAGGGAGAAACCTAAAGAGGAACGATGGAATTACCATATTGAATGTCACAGCATGCACTAAGGGATATTATGTATATTTGAGAGAAAAAAAAAACTACACAAAAAGCCTGCATACAAACAAGTTGACTAATTAACCAGGAATAACGCCCGCCTGACAAGCACAGGAAAATATGAAAGTAGGAATTAAAGTCAAAACATTATCTTATCATGCCGTAAATACCTGCGGCATGTGTAGCCAAACACAACAATATATACATTTCCTCTGTTTGTTTCTTTCCTCTCTTTCATTTCTACACCTTCTTGGTCCTTTCTCTATAGTCCCCACATATCTTCATCACCTTTCCGTGTAAAGAAGGATGAGGATGCTGTCGTGCTAACGAATGCTAACGCGCCGCAAAATTCAAAATGATACACCGAGTAACTACTTCCTCTGTTGCTACAGAGGAATAAGTTTAGAGAAAGGTAGAAAATGAGTGCCTTACTATGTTTCACGTACTCTCACCTCAGAAGAAACGAGGAGAATATCACAACAAACTTTAATCCAAGAAAGAAAGGAGTATGATGAGTATGATCTCCGAATTTCAAACCGAGTAAGGGATGGAATTGGAGCTTAGGCTTTTCGATCCTTGTCATGCAGCTAACGACGATTACTTCAAGTAACTGCATAGTTAGCATCTTTAGCTCTTTTCTATCCACTTTTCTTCTCGCTTTTTCATTTTCTCTTGCATTGTTTCCTTTATTTAAATTGTATTTTTATTTCCTTTCATCTTTTGGGTCATCTCTGTCCTACTTGTCTTGTTTCTCCGTACTACTTTTAAAATCTCACTGTTTTATTTCCTTGTCTTGATTATGATTATCTTTTTTTTCTAACTAGAGGAGTTACCTTTGTTTTTTTTTTTTACAAAACATCCTGGATGATACAGCTCCAACACTGGTACGAGATAATGAAAAAAGTAAAGAAAAAAGAAAAAGAAACCCGGTGTGGTCCATGACGAAACCTAGGTAGCGTTTTCAGACTTTACTTGAAGTTTCAACGGCACTTTGGCACTAGTGATGTTATTACGTAGTGGGGAAATTGACAAAAAGGTGAAGAACATAACGCCGTTTCTTCTCTTCTTACTGAGGTTAAAACAGTAGCGAGGTTAAAGGTGCGGGTGTCCAAGTACTGTGTCAATATTTGATACTATGGGAATTAAATGAAAACGGCAGGAAAGTTGATTATACTGGAAGCAGTCCGCCTGTAAAAAACAAATAGAATGAAAAGAAAACAAATCAAGCAAAACAGGGATGTAATAGACGAGGAAGAGAATGAAAACTCAAATTAAATAAGTGATAGTAATAAATAAGCAGATCAATGCAAGAGCAAATTTAAAAGCGAGAAAAAAAGTGGACAGCAAAGAGCTAAAGATGCTAACTATGCAGTTACTTGAAGTCGTTAGCTGCATGACAAGGATCGAAAAGCCTAAGCTCCATTTCCATCCCTTACTCGGTTTGAAATTCGGAGATCACAATTCCTTTCTTTCTTGGATTAAAGTTTGATGTGATATTCTCCTCTTTTCTTCTGAGATGAGGCACTCATTTTCTGCCTTTCTCTAAGCTTATTCCTCTGAAGCAACAGAGGAAGTAGTTACTCGGTGTATCATTTTGAAGTTTGCAGCGCGTTAGCATTGGTCCAAGGGGCGGAGCCTCGCGCAGCCAAGTGTAAGTTTAGATGCGAGTCAAGTCTGGTACCTCGCACGGATGAAAGATGAAAAATGCTTCATTCCTCTTCATCCTTCTTTACACAGGAAGGTGAAGGAATGAAGATACGAAAAGCAGTAATGAACATTTGATGAAAACCTACAGTAAGAAAAAGTGCCGAAGTACGCAAAAATAAGGACAGAGTAGACTTTGAAATGAAAGGGAATAATAGGGACGTGGTGAGACGAGAGAAATCAAGAAAGTAAGAAAATGTAAGAATAGCTCGCAATCATAAAAAAGAACTCTCAGACGTTGCCCAATTCGTTGAGTTGGGCTTAGAATGTTACATTTTTTCCTCACCTTATCATATATAACCATATCTGGAAAATTCTTGGTGTTTTCAAAGAGAAATTCTTTCAACAACATCCAAATGCAGTGAGAGTAATGACTTATCGGGTAATATGATGTGAGCGAAGTGTCTGCCGCAAGGTACGCTCATTCTTTGTTTAATCCATACTATCTCCTGACCCAATCGAAAGCGTATTGCGGTCATCGGTATAACGCATCCATTGGCGAGTATAAGTAGAAAAAAATCCAGATCTTATCTCTATGTCTAATATGTTTCGAAAAATCACTGGGATTTATTCTGCACAAAAACTAACGGTTTCCGGATGTAGTTGTCAAAGATGAGAAGCAACTCGTGTAATCAGAGGAAGAAAATTGGTTTATGAACCAGAAAGCTGTTACGCTGTTCAAATCTGTTATGCTCAGATTGGTTCGGTTCCCAGTCGTGTTTTTTTATGACTACACGCAGCAAAATTGATTTTAGCTTCAATGGTGGTCAAACTTCGGGACATGTGTATACAAGTTAATGTGTTTCACTGGACAGTCACGACGAAAGCTTCGCAACCTGTTGCACTGCCGTTACAGAAAAGGAATGCATACTCAGCGTAAGACGTGTTTTAACGACGTGACGCGCTGTATTCTCGCCGTAGGCGTGCACTGACCTGTCTCATCAGAACGCGACAATCTTCTCATCAAGGAGCTCTTTTCTTCTTATTCTTCATGCTTTTTCACAAATCTAATAATTACCTGATTTATGATCCTGGATTACCATTGAAGGGACAATCGCGCCTAAACTAAAAATCCCGTAAAATCATGAAGCAGGCGACCGCGAATAGTGAAAATGCAAGATGGAGGTTCGAACTGTGTATTAAAGGCAATGTATTAAAGGGAAGGAGGTGAACGGAATCACCCTGTTCCCCACAGGCTACGACCCCGCATAGGCATTACCCGGCTGGAACCCGTACCACCACAGATTCGGGAGTGATACCTTTAAACTAAAACGTTAACCAATACTACTGCAGTCTTGAGTGTTTCATCCTTCAAGTGCTACTCATAGCTACGAACTTCTTCTTGTTCCTTTTTCATTACAAAGCTTCATTATTTTACCATGGTTTGATGTTATCTCTTTCTGCGGACTTTCCTGCCGCTGCTAGAAACCCGTGGTGAGATGACTAGCGCAATCATGTAAGACCTCTGGTAAGAAACCTCAACATTCCGCAAGGGTAGAGGCGATGCTCTACAAATGTCGCTTAGAGCAGGTACATCAAGCATTACTAAACGAAAATAAAGGGACAGACCCCTAGTCAAAGTGAGAGCATTCGCAGGACCAAGGAGGAACTTCGCCATGAATTCAAGCAATGCTACTTGGAAATCGGTGAACAGATCACCGAAGCGAAAACATCCAGAGCATGAGGGAAGATCTTCGCGGCGAGCTCAGGCAATATTATCACCTTGATCACCTTGACTCCCGTTGACCTTCGAACTGGTCGAGCGGGCGCCAGTAATTTTTCCATTTGTCCCGATCGCGTACCAGAGTCGCCCAGTGGTTCTTCCTTTTGCGTGGGACAAGAAAAGCCTCATAATTTTCTTTGAAGGACTTCGTGAAGAAATCTGACCATCGGGTCGGCGTTCTTCCTGTAGTGCGCTTAATATCGCGGGAAACCCAGTCGCTCACGGCTCTGGTCCTACTGTTGTCGTTAAAGTGCATCACGTGTCCGGTCCACCTTATTTTACTTTCCTTGGCAAACGCGGCGGCGTCTCTGATCCTCGATCGCTGACGTAGGAGAGAACTTCGAATCCCGCCCCTCACTTGCGTGAAACGGGATACTCCTAGCATCACTCTCTCAATTGCGAGGTCAATGACGCTCACCGCGTTTTCTTCCTGCTTGCGAAATGCCCAGGTTTCCGAAGCATAGGTCAAAGCAGGAAGTACGGTGGTGTTGAAGAGGTGAGCACGGAGCCGGGTGTTCCTGGTCTTCTTCACTACATCCTCGATGCTCTTGTACGCTCCCCAAGCCGCTCGTCTCCTCCTGCCCAGCTCGGGGGTCAGGTCGTTCATCATGTTCAATTCCCGACTCAGATAAACATAGCTGATGCATTCGGATATGCTTGTTCCGTTGAGCTTGAATGGGGCATTCGAGACCCATCCGTTCCGCACGAACATCGTCTTTTGTAGATTCAGCTGAAGACCTATGCATCCACATGTTTCGTCGAATTCGGTCAGCAGTCGTTCCACTTGGCTGATGCTAGGTGTTATAAGTACGATGTCGTCAGCAAAGCGCAAATGGTGTAGCTGCCGACCATCAACCTTCACTCCCATGTCGTCCAATTCCAACTTTCGCATTGCGTTCTCGAGGGTGGCTGTGAATATTTTGGGTGAAATTGTATCACCCTGTCGGACCCCCCTCTTCACGTCAATGACGATATTCTTGTAGAATGGCGAAATTCCGGTCGTGAAGTTACTGTACAACTCTCGAATTACCTCTATGTTACTGAGTGGGAACGCCTTGGTTGTCCAAAGCTTCCACGACCGCTTCCGTCTAAACTGAGTCGAAGGCCTTCTTTAAGTCGATGAAGGTGAGAGAGAGCGGCATCTTGTACTTTCGTGATACCTCGATGAGTCTCGAAACAGTGTGAATATGGTCAATCGTGCTGAATCCTTTTCGAAACCCTGCTTGTTCGCATGACTGTCCTTCATCCAAGACCTTTCAATCCTATTAAGGACTACCCTTGTGAAGAGCTTGTAGATGACGGACAGTAAGCAGATTGGGCGATAGTTGCCGATGTCATGTGGATCTCCCTTTTTATACAGCAACACGGTCTTGCTGGTCTTCCACTGTTTAGGAACCTTGCATTCCGACAGGTAACGTGTAAAGAGCCTTGCCAGGGTGTTGATGAGTATTAGCGGAAGGTTGTCGGGACCGGGTGCCGTACGATTTCTTACTGGCATGATAGCATGTCGTATTTCGGACGGGAGAACCTCTGGAATGACTTCCACGACCGCTTCCCTCAGATGGTGAGGAGGTAAGTGGACATGGCTGTCGAAGAGATCAGAATAGAAGTCGTAGATGATTTTCTCCATCCCCCTTCTCGATGCAGTGGTTGTTCCCCTCGGGTTTCGGAGAGCAGTCATCCTTGTCTTGCGACTGGCGAAGTCTCGACGGATGATGCGGATGCTTTTCCCCGCCTCTGCAGCTTCAGCCAGCACTTCTGCTCTTCTCTCCTTGAGGTCTTCCTTTGTCGCCTCTCTGCAAAGCTTTGCGAGCTCGGACGTGAGTTCCCTGCGGTTCGTGCTGCTCTACGCTGGCGTATCAACTCAAGAGTTTCAAGAGACAGGCGTCCCTTGGTTGTTTTAAATCTCTCAGCCTTCTTCGCACAGTCGTGAAGGTGTTCAACGAGCCGGTCATATTCCTCGTTGATGTTGTCCATTGCGGAAATCGGAATCCAAAAGCCGGTTACCGTAGCGAAGAGATCCCAGCTGATGATAGTCCTGGGATTTCTCCCTCTCAACTTGGCGGCTTTTTCTGCTCTCCTTGTGAAGGAAATTCTTCCTCGGAGGAGGCGATGGTCCGATTCCGTATTGAACTTTGGTACAACAGCGACGTTCGTCAGGCAGAACCTTTTATTGACGATGATGTGGTCTATTTCATTACGGTACCCTCCACCGGATGACTCCCACGTCCAGCGTAGAGAGGACTTATGGAATTGCGAGTTTCCATGGATGGTCTTAGTCACCATGATGATCTCGAAGAGTCTCTCCCCCTGGCCATTCCATTGCAGACCGTGGGTCCCGATGTGAAGTTCCTCCGGCGTTCTTCTTGGGCCAATTTTGGCGTTGGAATCGCCAATTATGACTTTGTAGAGGGCATGATCTTCTCGATAGAACTTCTCCAGGTCCATATAGAAAGCTTCGACTTCTTCTTCATCGTAGCTTGATGTTGGAGCGTAAGCGACGAAGATAGTCAAAGCTAGTATTGGACCACATCTTCTCATCTGCAGATGCCCGATTCGGGTCGTAAGTTGTTCGAAAGAGTCGATGTTCTTTGCCATACTCGTGTTGACGAGGACGCCAACTCCACCAACACCTCTACTGTCGCATGTTCCTAAGAACAGTTCTTCTCCAGTTTCATATACGGCGTTGAGAGGTTGACGTCGTCTCGTCTCGGTCAGTCAGATGTCCAGTCCGATCTTCTTGGCTTGCAACATCAGATCTTCGATGGTCGCTTCCGATGCAAGCGTACGTGCGTTGTAAGTACAGATCGCCATCCTAGTCCTTTTCCGTTTCGGTAGCCTATATGACTCCTGCAACCCCGTCCTACCTGGCGCTACCGTACCAGGCTTTCCTCCGGAATCAGGAGACTTTTTTATTAATGTGTTTTGCATAAAAATTTAAAACCCATGCGCAGGTTGCAAGTCTCTAGTCCCATGAGTTTTTGGGAGAACTTCCGTTCTCCCGAAGTGGACATGTGGAGATTCTTTGTTGGAGGCGACTCCAAACCGCCTCCCTTGCACCTCCCAGTCACTTGATTGCAGGCTTTTGGCCTGACCGACGTTAGGGATACAAGGTTGTCATGAGTCAGTCCTGGTTCAGCAGAAACAGGGAGTCCATCCCCTGAATCCATCTGCGTCTCTGGGCAAGCACAAGGTCTTTTTTGGTCCGCGATTAGCCCCCTATCCGCCACCCGAGGACGCGCCACGTAGCCTCGCGACTAACCGGCTTGATTCCTTTAGTGAGGGAGATCCGTGGGGGCAATATTATACGGAAATAAAAGAAGAGATCCGTAACCAGAGCGACGACATTCGCAGCATGAAGCAGAGCGTCGAATTCATCAAGACTCCGCTTGAAAAATTGTCGGTGACTCCTACCTGTTACGCAGCTGCAGCGAGTCAAGATATAATTAGGCCGACGGAAGTAGCACCCGATAAGACAAAATCCAAAAAAGACTTGACAGAGGACACTGCTTCGAAACATCGAGATTCTGCGGCACAAAGGAATATTGGATAGTGTTGTAGGATGAGAATTTCACCATGTTATTCGCTTAGTGTAGACCCGTATTTTATACGACGCATACTTGTATGACCACCCTGTTGTTTTTTGTATGGACATGTTTCGTGTTCCGGATCAATAAAGCTTCTCTTCTTCGGCTGTGTTGACATCAACAACAACTGGTGATCAGCGGACTACAGCGTGGAGCACAACTATTTTTGCTCAAGAACTCCAGCCCGGCTCTAAGGGCGGTCAAACGGCTGGTCGAGTCGACTCCAACTCGGCCCAGGCTGTGACCCCGCTCGATTTGCTGTTACTGCAGTCTCGCCGCGCACTGAACAGCAACTCCAAAGTGGATGCTGAAACTCTGCGTACCATCTTGGAAACCCAAACCAAGGCTCAGCAGCAAATGTTTACTGAGCTGATGAAGCGTATGGAAAAGATGGCCTCCGCTTCACACCCAGCCGTTCTAGCAGCACCCGTCGCCACGGCCGAATTCGACACAAATTCTCTATCGACACGCTTGCCTGAGTTCGTGTACGATCCGAAAAATGGTTGTACATTCGAGGTCTGGTACAACCGCTACGAGGATTTAATCTCAAAAGACGGTGCTACGTTGGACGATGCAGCAAAAGCACGACTAATCGTCTCCAAACTCGACGTTGTCACATATGCCCGTTTCACGAACCACATTCTCCCTAAAAGAGCATGCGATGTTCCCTTAACGGACACCGTGGCTGTTCTGAAGGAATTGTTCGGACATAATATGTCAGTATTCGCGAAACGCTACGCTTACCTCAAAACACAGCGAAGTGAGGAAAGTCTCCGCGACTACACCGGATTGGTCAATTTGTGCTATGCCATGGCTGAGTTCAATGACGTCACACTTGAACAGATGAAATGCCTCGTATGGATATGTGGACTTGTCGATGCGCAAGATACCGATGTTCGTGCTCGTGGACCTTCGCAAAATGGAGGACAACCCTTAAACCACGTTAAAGGAGCTTGCTGCCGAAGTCCAGCACTTTCTCGACATTCGTCAGGATGCCACACTCCTCGAACGATCAAGTGTACCGCATGTCAACGTCGTGGATTCGCAAAAGAGTCGAAATCGTGAGCCGCCGTCCTTGTTTTCGTTGCGGACCCAATCACTGGTCCAGAGACTGCACATTCGTAAACAAGAGCCACGACTGCAGACGCTCTGGACACAAGCGAGGATTCTGCAAAAAATTTCCCGGAGAAGAAGAAGCGGAAATCTGCCAACACCGTCACTATCGCTTCGACTCATGCTGACTTCGCTGTAAACAGCATCTACCGTAGAGTACAGATTGATGGGAAGACAGTACGCATGTTGCTGAGCACTGCAGACTGGACCGCCATGGGTCGACTGAAGCTGCATCCAGTCACCCCGTCTGACACTGAAGTCTGCCAACAACGAACCGATCAACGTTCGTGGATGCTACGAATACAACTTCATCATTGATAGTCATCGAGGATATGGTACTTGCCATGTAGCGACACGCCGTCGCTGTTGGGCTTAGATTGGATTGCCCAACCCAGCTACTATTCCGTCACTTGACAGAAGGCTCCATCTGCAACATCTCTTCAGGGACGCTCAGCACCTTGAATTCTTCTCTCGGGGGAACGGTAAAGAAGGTCCCGGCGGATTCCACGCGAATGTCTTCGAGACATAACGTGCCCAGTAGATATGCCGGCTGATACCTCGACGTGGTCACCCTCCAATCGTTCATAAATACGCAGACAACCGTCTTAGATATTCTTCTAGCCACAAAGACGGTAAGAACTGCGCAGTTACAAGGAAATATACAAGGAAGAGTGGTGTGAGTTGTCGAAATTATCGGAGAAGTCAAAGAATAATAGAATTAGATAGATGTACATGGGATTTTGTACGGTGTTCTAATGAAGAAAGGGAGCGAGTTTGTCTTTATATTACTTCCAGAAAGTCTAGAAATCTTATCAAATCTGAACTCTTTTTCTTCCTGTAAGTTCCAAGAGGTCAGAGATACTGAAGACTCCTCTGTCCCGCAATAAATTAGACTACAAAAAATCTTGGGAGATACAGGATAACGATAATCCTCATTACCGTTAACTTTGAAAGCTGGAATGTTCCGATTTAACGAAAATTTTTGTGTACGTAATTTGAGGCTATTAGATAAATCCTTATTTAATATTTCACGTGAGGATTTCTCTTGCTTCTGGTACGATTACAAGTTCACCTCACATCACAAAATTGCAGTGGATTTGTCTGATTCTCCAAAACAATTTAGTAGATAGTGAGTTATATCCTAGCCTATGATGCAGCGCACGATTAGCGGTAGGTAAGCAGAGTCAGCTATTTAGGTGCTAACAAAAGTGAATCTCTTTAAGATACGCAGCATCGCTAATTGCTCTGAAGAGCTATAACCGGGCATGCTAGAAATTCCGCCGGGACCCTCTTTACACGCACCCCTTCTCTCGCAACGCACATGAGGAAGAAGTTCCCAGCAGTCTTCGCTCCTGGACTGGGGTGTTGTACAAAGTGAAAGGCTAAACTCGCTCTGAAGCCTGACTCCAAGCCTGTCTTTCTAAAGGCTCGCCCGGTGCCCTATGTTGCTATGCCAAGGATTTCAAACGAAATCGATCGACTTGTGTCTACACACAAGCCGTGTGTGCTGGAGCCCGTTGATCACTCAGAATGGGCAGCAGCCATCGTCGTCGTTCAAAAAAAAAAAGGATCGATCCGCCTCTGCGCAGACTACTCAACCGGACTGAACGACGCACTGGAACAAAACCAGCATCCGCTTCCAAACCCAGAGGACACTTTCACGAAACTCAACGGAGGACGCTACTTTTCACTGCTCGACTTAGCAGAAGCATATCTCCAATTGGAAGTGAACGACGTCTCAAAGCAGCTGCTCACTATCAACACGCACCGTGCACTGTATCGCTTCAACCGACTACCATTTGGAGTGAAACCAGCTCCTGGTATTCCAACAATGTATGGATGCTCTTATCGCTGGATTAGATGGAACTGCCGCCTATCTCGACGACATATTGGTTACTGGTAGAACCATCAGCGAACACAATGCCCGACTAGAGGCCGTACTCAAGCAGATTCAAGACTACGTTTTCCGCATTCGACTCGACAAATGTGCTTTCCTGCAGACGGAGATCACTTACTTTGGGTTCATCATCAACGCATAAGGACGACGCCCCGATCCTGAAAAGATCAAAGCTATCTAGAAGATGCCCGCTCCGAGGGACGTCAGTCAACTTCGCTTTTTTCTGGGACTCATCAATTTCTACGGAAACTTCGTCAAGGATCTCCACAATCTACGCGCTCCTTTGGACGCTCTTACGAAAAAGGATGTTGTCTACACATGGACACCAGAGTGCCAGTCTTCTTTCGACAAGATTAAGGCAATCCTCAGCTCGGATCTCCTGTTTACCCACTTTGACCCAAGTCTCCCTATCATTGCCGCCGCTGATGCTTCAAATTACGGAATGGGAGCAACCCTCTCAAATCGCTTCGCAGATGGATGCGAGAAGGTCATCATCACGCAAGCAGCTGCCTGACACAACCACAGAAAAACTACAGCCAGACTGAAAAGGAAGCACTCGCTCTTATTTTCGCCGTGCAGAAGTCCCATCGTTTCATCCATGGACGACATTTCAGGCTAAGGACTGACCACAAACCACGTTTGGCAATCTTCGGAAGCAAGAAGTGAATTCCGGTCTACAATGCAATGCCAACCGTCTTGGGATGCGATGGGCCACGATGCTGCTCAACTACAGCTTTACTATCGAGGATAATACATAGGATTTCGGCCAAGTGGACGCTCTTTCACGCCTCATCTTGTCAGAATCATCGATACCGGAGGAGTACGTGATCGCCCCAATAGATGCTGATGTCACTTCTGAGTTCTCAGAGAACTGTCGTCATCTTCCAGTATCCGCTGAATCCATTCGGATTGATACGCAAGCAGATCGTCTTATCCAGCTTGTGATCAACTATACGAAGTCCGGAAACTGGCCCAAGGTCAACTGCCATTTTCCTCCGTGGCACTACTACAACCGTAGCAATACCATGACAACAGTCAAAGAATGTCTGCTCACTGCATCCCGCATAGTGATTCCAAAATCACTTCAACATCGTGTTCTTTCAGCAGTACACAAACCTCATCCAGGCCAAACAAGGATGAAAATGCTTGCAAGAAGCTTTGTCTATTGGCCTCCAGTGGGTTCGGACATCGAAAAACTTGTCAAGACCTGTCCAAGATGTGCATCGGTGACAAAGGATTCGATCAAAGCTGAACTACATTCATGGCCGAAACCGCACTTGCCGTGGACTGGAGTTCATGCTGATTTCGCTGCACTAATGGAAGAACTATACTATCTACTTATCGTGGACGGCTACTCCAAGGGCTGAAAGATCGTCCAGATGTCATCGATCTCCTCAACGGTTACTATCCAAGCAATGAAGTGCATCTTTGCCAAGTTCAGAAATCCAGAGACGCTCGTCATGGACAATGTAACGCAGTTCACGTCACCTCAGTTCACTTCATTCTGTCCTTCGCGAGGAATCTTGCACACTCGCACGCCGCCGTTCTATCCACAGAGCAAAGGACAAGTAGAACGTTTTGTGGACACCTTCAAAAGAGGACTTGCCAAGCTGAAGGGCGAAGAACCAACAGTGGACGCACTACAGAAGTTTCAGATGGGATATTGCTCCACTCCCTGCCCGTCTGCACCTGACCAGCGTTTACCTGCCGAAGCCTCCCTGGGACGCCGACTGCGAACGGAACTCGATCTAATGCTACCTTCTAGAGGTCTCACAAACGGTCCACGGGATGTCAAAATGGAATCTCAATTCAATCGTCGAAATGGAGCACGACGCCGCAACTTTGAGATCAACGACGCGATTTTCGCCAAGGATTATCGAGGTCAGAAACCCACTTGGACTCCTGGTTTCATCACGCGCCGTGTTGGAAACACAACCTACACTGTTCGCTGTGGAAACGAAGTATGTACTCGGCACGTAAATCAGTTGCGATCGGCACAACTGCGACTAACACTTTCTTGTATGTGTTCGACCTACCGTTACTCGACTCCGCGAGCAGGGACGATGATACAACGCCGGCTGCCGACTCGTCTCAACGACCGCAACGCCTTCGACGACCCCGTCGCCGACTACAGGTGGACCCACGAAGAACTCGATACGAGATAACTTGAAAAGGGAGGTGTTATAGGATGGGAATTTTACCATGTTATTCGCATAGTGTGAACCCGTATTGTATACGACGCATACTTTTATGACTACCCTGTTGTTTTTTGTGTGTGCATGCTTCGTGTTCCGGTTCAGCAAAGCTTCTCTTCTTCGTCTGTGTCGACATCCACAACAGATTGGAAGAAGTTGAAGAATACCTCTTAGATCTATATGACGAATGCGAATGTAAGGGCAGGAGAAGGCGAGCGAAAAGGCTTCGAAGCGAAGAGAATTATATGAGAGCGGAAGAGCGCTTCCTCACATGCTCATTCTGCCTAGCTAAGATAGGGCATTACTCAGATAGTTGTCCAGCTTGCGTGACTGTGAAAGCGAGATTGAGACGAACACGCTGTGTATTGTGTCTCTACAGCCGTCATGACACTGACCATTGCTGGAGCAAGGGCAAAACGTGCATGTACTGCAGCGGTACACACCACAACAAGGCTCTGTGTACTTTACTCGAGACGATATGCAACCGTCGTAAAGAACTAGAAAGGATATTGGAAGAATTGGAGATTTTCATTAATCACTAAGACGAGCAGTCAGTCGGAGATTGAGGGGAGTTGTAAGACTTGTCAGCAGAGGAGAAAAAATGAAGAGAGCAAGGAGAAAAAGACGAGGGCATTGTCGATGCAAAATGTTAGGAAAATAGATGGCGTGAAGTATTTTTTTAAAGATTTTGCTGGTATAATTTCATCCCTTTGGGTCCAGGATTAGTTTGGAGAAATATTAAATGAATGAAGGACATTCAGATCAGGATAAATGCGAGGAGTCATGAGTACGAAGGTAAGAAAAAGAGTAAATTATACAATGAGTTCTGAACGAAGCCGTGCGTTCTTGCTATTGAGTGAGTTGTTTTTTTTTTAAATTCACTAAGAGAATGAAAAACATTGAGTATGAGAGGAGGAATCAAGGAGTGAGTATCCGGTACCGATAGTTGGCTGAAGTAGTCGTTGAGAGCATCTTATAAGAATACCTGATTTTGCAGTTTTCGCATTTAGTGCGCGAGATTTAAAAGGGAACACTTCTCATCCGACAGTGAGGAATTTATTGTTATCGCTCAAAAAAGCGCTTTCGACGCTGCTGCTGAGCGAAAAAAGACATCTACAGGCGCAACTAGGGATAAAATTAATACAAAGTAGGCTCCACGAGTTTCTGAATATCGACGCTCAAAGTGAATTTCAATAAATACTATAATAAATAATAATGCAATAAAGCTGGCTGCGGTCTGTAGAGAGGAATATCTTCTATATTCCTACAAAGTTTGGTGCTTCTAGCTTTCCTAGTCTTTTTGAAACCTAGCTGAAAAAAATCCCAAATCTTGCCTCAATTTTTCGAGTTTTTCTCAACTAGCTTTTGAGAGAACCAGAATACCTACAGAGGCCAAAATTTGTAGTCAAGGGTTTTCCTTGATGCTCTATCAAAATATGGCATCGGATTTTCCAGCGGTGCTACCGTGATCTTGCAACGGGAAAAACTGCGAGATATCAGATATTCAACAACGCGTCAGAATCTGTATGACTTCAGAAATTCCAATAACTGAGCTCGCAGTTTATAGACATGAATACGGTTTGAGGTATGTTGTAGAGGAATATTTTTGCTATCAATGCTCATTTTCACTTTCTTTCAGATTGGTTTCGTTCTCTCAAAAGCTAGTTGAGAAAAATGCTACATTTCTCAACTTTTTCTCAATTAGCTTTCAAAAAACAGGATGGTCCCTGAGAAAGATATTCTATCCCTTTTATGGCGCAAATCTTCCTCTATGGAAAGCAGCCACAGCCACCATCATCTTCCTCCGTCTCTTCTGTAGTCCGTTAATCATATTTATTTTAAACTACTAAATTCTGATCAGTTCAGCAGTAATTTCCAATCGGGGCCTAATTCTAAAATGAACTTTAAATAACACTTATATGCGCTGAGCAGCGCTATAAACACAATTTCAAAAAAACTGCCGCTGAAATGTTCGTCTCAGTAACTTTTTTTTCGGTTTTGCAAAAATCAAGATTCGGTTGAGGATCAAACTATTCATTGTCTCCAATCACTGTCAATGAGGGAAATTGTGTGTAGGAAGTAGAGAAAAGTGAGAAAGTGCTTTTAGAATGTGATCTGCGTCAGTATTAATTGTTTTTCCAGTTTGCAAAAACGGAGAATTTCCGGCGGGGATCGAACTTTCAACCGTTTGCAATCACTGTCAGAAGAAGAACTGTGAAGTTGAATACACGTTGGGAGCTTCATCATATTTTCAATTTATATGTGCACATATGTACTGACTTACTTCTAATCCTTACACTGAGGTATCAGTGGCGTCTATACTATATTATGTATTTTTATTCTACTCGCGGCACTTTATATTAATATCCAATATAGCACTATTTATTAGTGTTTGCTGTATTATATTATCTGATTTATTTATTAATAGTCCAATTTGTTTCTTTAACCCTGTTTATTATAACTAATTTTCCATCAAACGAAATTAGGGGGTCGTTTTCAGGAGGGGTTTTTTTTTCAACTACACGCTTGACCCTATGGGGGAGTGCCACAAACGTGACCACAGAGCATCAAAATAAAGGAGCAAAATAAAGTGCACTCCTGTTTGTCTGCTTGCAATCTAACAGTGTTTAATCTTCATTCAGAGCATTCTCGTGCATCGAGCCTTCTACAATTTCTATCAGCGTTTCACTTGTACATTTCATTTTGTACTCGACTTTAACGTATTCCCTTATCTTTAACGTTACTCTATACTCACTTACATGTGTTAAACGTTTACGTTCGCTCGTGCTGTATCTGTGTAGTTTCAATATAGTTTAATTACCCAAGTTTGGGGCATTCTCGTGTGGCTAAAAATCCACTAAGCCACCGCATCACAGACAACATGATGCGTAAAAGTTCTAGAATAAGTTATTTCCAAAAGGTCTCCAAAACAGCAAGAACAAATCTAACTCAATGACTTCCTGAAACTTGACAAGGAAAACGAATTTTTTGCATCCTCTTTCGCGAAATTTGTTTGTCAAAGAATGTCGAAGAAAGAATAATTTGGAAGCATTTCTCATTGTCAGAATTCACTGAAATAGCAAGACAGCAGTGTTATCTATAATTGTATCTTCAGTGTCCAACGTAATTTCATGAGCCTGTTGGCTATTGTTGGTACAGTCGCTCATGTAGCAAATAGAAATTAAATATAATAAATGGACATAAAAAATAAACTAAAAAAACCAGTAAACATATTAAAGTAGAAATAAGACATTTCAAAGTGATTTCAGCAAGTAACACTGACCCTAGTTGGAACATGTGCAGATTTTGGCTTGGTGGCCAAAAAAAAGTGGGAAGGCAGAGGGCCGCATGTTGTAGAAGGTTTTTGTTGTAAAATGATTAAATCTTTGTTCTTAGAAGCCCTTTTTTTTAAGTTCGTTGAGAAAAAGTTAGGGAATTTTTGTTTTGCAGTTTTTGCGAATTTCACTGCCTTTTGTCAAGAACAGAGAACGAAAAGAAATATGACAAAAGCAAAACAGGATTCTAGTGGTAAAAATTGTCTGACTTACTTGATTTAATCGACGAGCTGATATTATCGCCTGACGCGCTTCCTCGCATCTTCGCTGAGGTGTGTCGTCTAAGGCCAACGGCCAACTTTCTCGATATTCTGCGTAGGTTTGCAAGGAATCAATCTATTCGCCGCTATTCCAAATCCTGCAAAACCTTACGTCTCGCCTAAACCGTCTATCCACGCCGAGTGTCCTCAGGTCCTGTTTCACCACCTCGTTCCAAAACTTCCATTTCCGGCCAGGTAGCCTTTTCCATCTTGAACACAACAGGCTCCCCAGAACACCTTGAACAAGGCGGTTTTCTGGCCTCCTTATAATGTGACCAAAGAAGCAAAGACGATTTTCTATTGTCACTTTCGATGCAAGATGATGACACCTTTCACATGTCATCCGCCGGTCGACTCCACTGCATAAAGACCTTCATTATAACATAACCATTCCAAAGTAGCCGAGTGGACGTCTAATCTAGCTTCTTTCGCTGCAATCATCGTCTACAGTGATGGAGAATCAATCAAGCTTCTCCATCACCGTAGACGGTGCTGCCCACGTCTCCGATCTGTGACTCAAGATAAGGCGATTAGCGTATAAGTAAACTCGCGGCTTAACTTCAGGGCGAGAAAAGTTGACCACAAATACTTGGTCAGATAATGAATGCAGGACAGGCCTTGGCTCATCTCTACTCTCTATCACGCTCGTAGTTGCCTTGTTCTTCATCGTACAGCCCAGGTAACAGGACTCAGCGACGAGATCGTTCGGTTCCCAGACCTCCGTGATCCACGATAGATAGAGGTCTCGAGGAGATTCACATCTGCTCACAGTTATCAGGGCGCAGAGTAGTCCATGGGCTGCTGCTAGCTTCGACACAAGTTTGACAAAATATTCAGGATTCGTACTGCTGTGAGATCCCTAGAGGCATCACCCCACGAATCGCGGCCGCGTATACGAATCTGATCGCTACCTGCACGTAGTGGCCCTGGATTAACTAAACGCAATCAGGCGTTCCAGTGTACGCATTGGGAACGTACAAGCTATGTAAACTGCACTGTTATATGGCGAAAGATTCCCATATATTGCAAAAAGGTGCTGTCGTCTAGCACAACGCCAAAGCCCATAATCAGAAAGGTCAACTGCCTGAAGAGAGCGTGGAATTTTTGGCAACAACCATTCGTTTCGTCACGCTGAACTGCCGAACACTTTTGAGTGAACTCCAACAAGCCGCTCTATCCAGACTTCTGTGATGTCTCTGTGTGCCTTTTGCTGCACTGCAAGAAACACACATGAGAGATCGGCCCGTCATCAGTATCGAAAATTACACCATATACTGCGGCGGTGCTGATGAGGACAAAGTAGGTGGCTGCGCGATTTCAACAACCTGGTAGAAGAATTTGGCTCAACGTCGTCTAGATGCGCCTTTCTCGACTGCGGGATCGCAGCGGACATAAATTCTGGATCGTAAGTGCTTACGCACCTATGGAAACCGCTGAGGACAACAGTAAGGACGCCTTTGCATTGATGTCTAAAATGCCAAGCCAGCAGGTGGTCATTGTCGGAATCGACGCAAATGCGAAGATGGAACTCGAACAGCAATCTGATGTGCTAGGAAAATTGTATTATCCACCGGAGCGCACGTCGGATAAATGTGATGGTGTTTTCGACTTATGTGAACTCCATAGGAGGGCCTCATCATCGCTTCCACGTTTAAGAGGAATCATCGATGCCATCGGCTCACGTGGCAGGGGTCAAACCTTTTAACACCTGAAGAGCAGCGCAAGCGGAAGATGAAGACTCTTAAGCTTCAGCTCGACTACGTTCTGGCGAGGAACATTCCTTAGTCAGATATCCGAAAATCTAGAGCTGTTTGGGACGTCGCGTTTGACTCTGACCACCGTCCAGTTCTTCTCAGCTTCAAAATACGGTTTCACAAGAGAAACCGAGGAGTTCCTCTTCAACCGAAAATCGACATGGCAGGTCTCAAAAACGATGAATGCAGAAGAAAATTCCGCCAACGTGTGTCTATTCATGTTGGAGTACGGGCCAGAAAGAAGCTTAGCGATGCGGATTCCTTCACAAAGTGCATCCAGGACCCTGCAATGAAACGCTACCGGTTCTATTGTTGTGGAAGAAGTTTGCTTTGCATCTGCGGAAACAGAGTCCACATACGATTCTGTATGTGTCGCGCTGGTGACTTCATCCAGGAAAAGCGTCTTAGAAGGAAGATGGGTCGTCAACTGCAACAAGACCGCGATAACAAGTGGACGTCAAGAGCGATGGAGTTTGAGAAGGCGTGGGAGGACAGGAACCCTCTACTAAAACAGTATAGCGGCTAAATGAAAAGATGTTCCCCTGTCCTCAACACTTCCAATGGGGTAGCTGTCGGTGAAGCAACCCTTCCAATTTGGAAGGAACACTTCAAAACCTTGCTGAACCGGCTATCACCGTCAGCTCCTGAACTCGAGCACGTTCATAAACGAACATATGCGGTTAACGAGGAGCCACCGACAGAGTCTGAGGTCTGTACCCAAAAAATAAAGGATGGAAAATTTGGTGGAGACGACAAGATTAGCGCACAAATGCTAAAATATCCTCCTCCGTCTGGGATTCATGAGATGACAAAGATCATCGGTTCAATATGGATAGACGAAATGATACCTATTATGATTCCCCTCCACAAGAAGTCACCTACCCTAGGAATTATCGAGGAAT
The DNA here is from genome assembly GCF_031761385.1 of Necator americanus. Lineage (NCBI taxonomy): Eukaryota > Metazoa > Nematoda > Chromadorea > Rhabditida > Ancylostomatidae > Necator > Necator americanus. The sequence continues at coordinate 16,709,516 of NC_087376.1, forward strand.
CTCTTTGCTGCGTGTTATGTACAAGGTATTGCAGCGCATTATCCTGGACCGACTCATTAAACATCGCGAAGAAGCAACGCGCCACGTGCAAGCGGGCCGATCTACGATTGACCAGGTGTTCATCGTTAGGAGAGTGACCGAAACGGTATTCGAAGCCAATGCAACTAGCGTTTCTGGACTTTGAAGCCGCATTCGACTCTCCTCACCGAGGCCGTCTTTTCAACGCGCTCTGCGCCGATGGAGTACCAGGAAAGTTCGTTCGCTTGTTTGATAACATGAATCAAGGAACAACTGCTGCAGTTCGAACACCAGCCAGATGTACAACACCGTTTGAAGTGGAGTAAGACAAGGGGCAGTAGCAGGACCCTTCCTGTTCAACTTCGCTATCGACGGCATGCGAAGAACAGTCGACCAGTGTCCTGCCGACATTGTCTTGGCACCATCACGGTGCCCCTTGACTGATCTCGAGCACGCCACGATGTTGTTATATTTGCGGAAAGCAGTACGAAACTTCAACATGTTGTCAACCTTGTATGGAAGCTGGCTGCAGCCTATGGACCACGTCTACGCCCTGATAAATGCAAGCAGATGTGGATGTCTTCGAGACCTCGAACGGGAATCAGGGTGGACGGACAACCGATAGAATTCGTCGATGAGTTTTTTTTTTTTGGGTGTTTTTTAGAAAAAGGTGGGGGGCGAGTGAGGTGTTTTTTTTAAAAAAACTATACTCCCCTTTTTTTTTTTTTTTTTTTAAAAATTTTTTTTTTTTCCCCCCCCGGCGGAAAGAAGTTAAGGTTGTTTTTTTTTTCCCCTTTTCCCCCCTTTTTTTTTTAGGGGTGGGAGATTTGGGCCCCCCCATTTAGGAGGGGGGGGGGTTTTTTTTCTTCTTAGACAGCTACTTGGCTACTTTTGGCCTAGGGTATGTCACAATGAACATCTTTACGCAGAAATTGATGTGGTATACCGGCGGATGACACGTGGAAGATATCAACATCTTGCCCCGCCATCGAAAGTGGCTAAAGTAAATCGTCTCCGCTTCTTTGGTCATATATTAAGGAGACCGGCAGATCGCCTTGTTCAGTGAGTTCTGAGGAGTTTGCCGGGTTCGAGCTGGAAGAAGCCACCTGGCAGAAAACGGAAGTTCTGGACTTCTTCTTCTTCTTCTTCCTAGCGTTTGCCCCGCGTTGTTGCAGGGTCCGCCTTTCTGCTTCTTTTCTTCCATTTGGTTCGATCCATCGCATCAGCTGTACACAAACGCGCATCTATCATATCCAGTTTCACACGGTCTAACCAGCGAATCTTTGGCCTCCCATGCGGCCTCACTCCTGAAACGTCGAGCTTCAGTGCGGTTTTGGCAGCAGAATTTTCCTCTCGCCGCAAGACGTGACCGAACCATCTCAGTCGGGCCTCCATCTTCTCAGTTATCGGGACGACGCCGAAGATGGAGCGCACAGTGTCGTTGGATACTTTCTCTTTTAGCGTTACACCTATCGTCCACCTTAACATCCGCATCTCCATAGCGTGCAACACTCTTTCCAAGGCTTTCGTCGTCGGCCAGCACTCGCATCCGTAAAGGGCAACAGGACGCACAACCGTCCTGTAGATCTCCGACTTCAGTCGAACAGGGACTTTCCTGTCGCACAGTACGCCTGTTGCCATTTTCCATTTCATCCATGCCGCATTAACACATGCTCGACCTTCTTGATCAATGTCGCCTGTGGAAGTCACTTTGGATTCAAGGTGCTTGAAACAGTTCACCTTGTTTAATTCGGTGCCATCGACACGAATTGAACCATCCCCTATCCTTGGTCCGCACTCCATGTACTCAGTTTTTGATGTGTTGAGGCGCAATCCATATTGCTGCAGCCGATCCTTCCAAGACTGTACTTGTTTCTGAAGATCATCTCGAGACTCCGACGCGAGCATGACATCGTCGGCAAAGAGTAGAGTCCACGGATGCTGCTTCTGGATTTCCTTCGTCATCGTGTCCATGCACAGTATGAACAGCAAGGGTGAGAGGGATGAACCCTGATGAACCCCAACTTGTACAGGGAATAGCCTGCTTGTTCCAGCAGCACATCGTACAACGCTGGTAGGCTTCGCAAAAAGCAGCTTTGTCCACCTCACATATTCTTCTGGTACTCTATGCGACCTCATGGACATCAATAACAGCTCATGAGGGACACGGTCGAAAGCTTTCTCGAGATCGAGAAAAGCAAGAAGCACACTGTGGTTCTTCTCTCGATGTTTCTCCAGGAGGATTCGGACAGCATGGATAGTATCTATAGTGCTGCAGTCCTTCACAAAGCCGCACTCGTTGAGTGAAACGCTAACAATTTTCCTCAGACGAGCTTCCAGGACACGCTCAAAAACCTTCATCGTATGGCACAGCACTCGTATAGGCCTGTACGAGGTGCAGTCAGCAATGTCTCTTTTCCCTTTCCAAACAGGCACGGTCACGGAAGTTTGCCAAACGTCTGGAGTCCGTCCTTCTGCAACGATCTTGTTAAATAGAGTTGCGAGCCACCCGGACCCTCGATCTCCCAGCAGCTTCAAGACATCAGCAGGTATGTCATCAGGTTGCCTGGTTCGACTTCATTTTTGCGAGGGCAGCACTGACTTCGACGGCAGTATTTGGTAGAACAGGACCCTCGACGCTGGGAACAGTTGGGATGGGAGGATGACAGAACTCTTCGTTGCACAAATGGTTGTAGTAGTTTCACCACCTCTCCAGGATCTGACCAGAGCGGCTCAGAACGGCTCCATCAGCTCCCTTAACGATCATGGTGTGTTCCATATCCAACGTTGAGCGATGACGAGCTCTGACTAAACGATACACTGCCCGCTCGCCTTCCCTGGTATCAAGCATGTCGTACACAGCCTTGTAGCGGTCCGACTTCGCCTTGGAGACTGCCTTCTTAGCCTCCCTCTTCGCGGCTAGGTAAGCACCCCGATCTTCAGGCTGACGTGTCCTCCACCAGAGCTTATACTTGGACTTCTTCTCACGAATTGCCGCCTGAACTTCCTCGTTCCAAAACCACGTAGCCTTTTGTACTTTGGGCTTACCTAAAGTCGTCTTTCCCAGAGTGTTCTCCGCGGTCAAGCGTATAACGCTGGAAGTAGACGACCACATTTCCTCCCACTACAAGTTGTGTGAGGAAGTGTAGATGGAGCCACGGACGCGAAAAATACCTCCTTTCGATCCTTCAAATTCTACCATTTGATGCGCTGTGTTTCAGTCCTTGGATGTCTCTTCCTTGGACGGGAGATTTTCAAGTCCATAACGAGCAGATGGTGTTGGGCAGCGATATGGTCTGTAGGGATGACTTTTGAATCCTGCAAAAGTCGGCGATCTCGTCGGCGTAACATCCAGAAATCTATTTGTGTTTCACGACCGCCGCTGGTGTACGTGATCAAATGCGATTCTCTTTTCCGATACTGCGTGTTAGCAATGATCAAGTCACTTGCAACAACATACTCCAGGATTCGCAACCCGTCGTCGTTACGAGCTCCATAACCGTATTCACCATGACAGCTCTCGAACCCGTCTTCCCGAGAACCGACATGTCCGTTGAAGTCCCCTCCGATTAGAAGTACTTCTTCGCCTTCCTGGGATTGGACGTACTGCTCCAGATCTTCCCGAAAGCACCCCTTCTCTTCCTCACTACAGCCCACCTGTGGCGCATAAACAGAGACGACTCGCAATTCCACTTCTCCTGTATCTACTTTTACAGCCATCAAGCGGTCCGATAGTCGATCCACCGCTGTGACGCTATTTCTAAACGACTCGTTGAATATGATACCAACGCCATTGCGATTTGATGTGCCGTGGTAGATGAGCTTGTAGCCATCGTCTAATTCCCTTGACTTCGAGCCTTTCCAGCGAGTCTCCTGTACACAGGGGTGCGTGTAAAGAGGGTCCCGGCGGAATTTCCAGCATGCCCCGGTCATGCCTCGTCAGGGCAATTAGCGAATTTTTTTTTTTTTAAAAATTTTTTTTTTTTTGGGCCCCTAAAAAATTTTTTTTTTTTTTTTATTTTTAATTATACGCTGGGTCCCCGGCGAGGATATTATTTTTTTTTTTTTGTATTTTTTTGGAGAATCAGACACATTCACTGCTATTTTGTAACGTGATGTGATCTCAATTTAGTAATCGTACCAGAAGCAAGAGAAATCCTCACGTGAAGTTTGAGATAAAGATGTACCTAATAGCTTCAAATTACGTGCAGAAAAATTTTCGTTAAAACGGAACATTCCAGCTCTCAAAAGTAACTCAAAAGTAATATGAATTAACGTTATCCTGTAACTCCCAAGCTTTTTTGTAGCCTAATTTATTTCTGAACAGAGGGACCTTCTGTATCTCTGACTTCTTAGAACTTATAGGAAGAAAAAGAGTTCAAGTTTGGTAAGATTTCTAGACTTTCTATAGGTGATATAAAGACAAACTCACTGCCGTTCTTTATTAGAACACCATACAAAATCCCATGTACTTCTATCTAACGCTATTATTCTTTGACTTATTCGGTGGTATCGACAGCTCCCCCCTTCTTTTTTTTTTTTTTTTTTTTTTTTTTTTTTTTTTTTTTTGGTTTTTGGGGGGGGGGGGGCTTTTTTGGGGGTTTTTTGCGTCTTCATAAACGATTGCAGCGTGACCTCGTCGAGAAATGTTCGCGTATCCGCCGGCATATCCACTGGGCACGTTATGTCTCGGAGGCATTCGCGAAGAATCCGCCGGGACCCTCTTTACCGTTCTCCTGTACACAGCATATGTCAACACGGCGTTTTCTGAGACTGTCTGCCAGTTCACGACTTTTTCCAGTAAGCGTCCCAACGTTAAGTGTTGCCAAGCGCACTGGATGTTGCTGGAGGTGGCGGACTAACTTCTTTGGCCGGCTCCGTCCTCTAGCCGGTAGCCCTCGCATATTTGCCACATTGCCCGGGAGAGGACAATGCGCGTCGCTTCTGGGGTACGCCCTAGCTTCTGAAGAACACATAGTATACATTAGCAGTATGACGCGACGGGGGTGTTGTCCTCGGTCGGCTTGTCGCACTAGCAAGCTAGCAGCCTGGCACCGGAATCGTCGTACTACCTCCTCACTTAGCTAGCCTGTAGCCTTGGCCCAAGGACCGGGCTACTAGCCGGACACCTTTGTGGCATGGTTGAACCTACCGAGACGGAGTCTCGCCACCATAGCTGCCCGACGGCCAGGGCCACCGCTGCGCCGCTTTGAGGCGTGAGTTTTTTTTTTTTTTTTTTTTTTTTTGTGGGGGGAGAAAAAAAAAAGAAAAGTGTGGGGGTGGTTTTTTTTTTTTTTTTTTGTTTTGTTTTTTTTTTTTTTTTGTTTCGTAGAAGGCCCCCCCGGGGGGGGGGGGGGGGGGTGTGGGGGGGGGGGGGCGCCCCCCGCCCTTTTTTTTTCCCCCCGTTTTATTTTTTGTTTTTTTTTTTTTGTGTTGTTTTTTTTTTTTTTTTTTTTTTTGGGGGGGGGGGGGATGTTTTTTTTTTTTTTTTTTTTTTTTTTAAAAAAAACCGCGGGAAAGTTGTGTTTTGGGGGGGGGGGGGGTTTTTTTTTTTAAGGTTTTTTGTTGGGGGGGCCCGCGCTTGGCGCGCGCCCCTTCTTTTGGGCCTTTTTTTTGGGGATAAGGAAAAAAAGGGGGAAAATTCCCTCCTCCTCCTCCATAATCTACTATCCCGTATAAGAATACTCCACCAAATCAATGTATTAGCCAAACAAGAGCAAGATATTCGGCGTTCTTATTCACTATTTGAACAATTTCGTGCAAGTAGGCGATGATTTGAACTACAATTACGGTTAATAGCTTGCGTTTACTGCGCTCCGTTCCACCGCGACCGCATTCCAATCTTAGAAATGAGGCCACATACCGGATCCCTCTTCGATCCTCCATGTAGTTGGGAACAGTTTTCTTATCGGTTGCGTTCTTTAACCTTCTAGTATATGTCATATCTCCTTGGATTGGATTTTGAAGCTACAATATGTGGCGAATTGTTTTGTTTCTCACTTATTCGAGACTGTTTTACATTAGTTCCCATGTGGCTGTCCAAAACTGCTTGTTTCTTGTAGGTGGTTCTCGTTCTGGAACAATGTTATGTAGCCTTGTTGCTATTTATTTACTTGTCTTCTTTTTTTTGTACCTAATAGTAGAGAGATTCGAACCTCGAGATATCCCGATTCGTGACTCTAGTTGGAATTACATTGCTCATGTCTTTTTAGCCGTAGTTTCAATCACGCTGGTAAATCTCGCATATGTCACATTAGAGGTAAAATACGGTCGGCTTGGAACTTTTTTTTTATTGAGGGACGCGTTGTGCCGTTGGTAAGGGTGCGTATTGGCTCCTTTACGCCGTGCAGGTCACAAACCAAAACATAATAGAGCCGCAGATTTTGTTTCAGCTGTTGGTGGTTCGTTGCATTGTGAACAGTTTGGAAATGTGGTGCATATCATTCTTTCATCCTTCGTCAATCACATATCTCACGATGTGCAATATAGCTCCAGTATAATTTGAACCATCAGGCGCTATGTATCTCGTAGAGGTGGGTAGGGTATATCCACATCACATTTAGCTTTAGCCTACATATAAGGAATCCTCTAAGACTACATGTAGGCTAAAGCTGCATGTAAGTTTTTTAGAGGACCCCATACATGTACACCTAATTCCTATGTTTTAAAGGCATCACCTCACAAATCTGAGGTGGTACGGGTTTCAGTTAGTTAATGCCTATACGGGGTCATAGATTGTGGGGGAGAGGGTGATTCCGTTCATTTCTCACTGTATCAGTGTAAACTGACGACCCCGGAACGCTGTTTCTTACGATGCCTTCTGTTGCAATGCACAACCGTTGCGTCCCGCCCCTCCTGCGATTCGTCCGAATGGGTTTTGGACAAATCGCAGGCGAGGGGCGCAAGGATGGCGCGTTGTAATAGAGGACTTCGTAAGAAACAGCGTTCCGGATCGTCTGTTTACACTGATACAGGGAGAGATGAACGGAATTCCGCTCTTTTGTAACTTTTGCCTGTTCCACAGGAGAATTGACCCCCACCCCCCACTTCCACCGAGGCGCTTTGCGCCAACCGTTATTTGCAACTTCTCTAACAGTTGCTAACCTTTGCAGCACACGTTATAAGCAGATAGAGAATCCTCAATGTAGAGCAGACTATTGAGAAAAACTTGGCACTTCGGTGACAAACTAACTTTTTGAATTTGAGACGGATGGGAACACATCTATGCAGAAGACTTCAGCACTGATTATTGAGAGCGTTAGAAAAGAAACATATAGTATGGCCAGAACGACATGAAGCACGGTGCAGTTGCGTAAGCGACTGCGCTCGAAGCGGTGCAGTAGTGGAAGTGGAACGTAGCAGTTAGAATCGACCGGCGACCCTTGCTGGCAGCATTTATCGTTGCATTTCGCAGTGGCTCCACTTCGTTCCCAACCGTTAGCTCCACCGCGCCGCTTCGAGCGCAGCGGCTTACCCTACTGGATAGGGCTTCATGTCGTTTTGACCCGATTGTACCAACGCCGTACTTCTCTCCAAGTATGGTTTCGCTCGATGTTGTGCTGGATTGGAAGTACGCAACTACATCACTTCATTTGCCGCAAAGATCTTGCGCAGCCGTTAACATTGCCTCTTCCTTATTTATGGTCGAGTCAAAACGACGGCAAGCTCAGTGCAGTTGTTAGCGGCTGCGCTGATAGCGGCGCGGTGGAGCCAGCGGTTGGAATCGGGGTTGGACAGTCGCAAACTGTTGCAATGTGTAGTGGTAGGAATAATTCCACCTCGACCCTAACTGCTACGCTTCTACATGGTTTCGGGTGCAGCCGTAGCAGCGCCGAGCTTCATGTCATCTCGACCCGACAACATCATCACTTGTGCAGCACGACCATGAACAATAATAACATATAGTCGAGTCACAATGACATGAAGCACGGTGCATTTACGTAAGCTGCTGCGCTCGGAAAGGCGCGGTAGAGACAGCGGTAACGGTTGGAAGCGAGGTGGGACTATAGTGAACTGCAGCAATGAACAGTGGTAGCAAGGGTCCTCACTTGATCGTAACTGCTACGCTCTGCCGCACAACATCGAGCGCAACCGCTTACACGGCTGCACCGTGCGTGCTTTTGACTCTGCTATACAGAAATAATAAAGAAGCTGAAATGCAGACATGCAAAGAAAACAGCGGGAGTTTATAGAAGAAACACATCTCTGACATGAGCAACGTAGCAGTAGATTTGAAAAGGAGCAGTAGCGTATAGAAAGCGAAGCTAGACTGATGAGAAGAACAACATCGAAGAAACGACAGAAAATGAAGCATAAACATAACTTTGCATGGCCGCACAGTAGTGAATAGTAAGTAGTAGAAGCCTGCGCCGAGGCTCCTGTGCTCTAATTTGGCCTTCCGGTGCGCGGCAGTCAAAACAAAATTTGTGCCCCTACTGTGTTTTAGAGGCTTGTAACTACATCTTCTTTTCCTCAAAGTGTGTTGTAGGCGGGAGAGACAGCGGCTCGCTCGCAAACGTGGTGTGTATGTCTGTTCTCACGAACGTGACACGTTGTTAGGTGGTTCGTAGTGATCCGGTTCACGAATGTGAGCGTAATCGCGCTCACATTCATCATCCATAACTCTGTTTATTCGTGGAGAGATCCCATTACAATCTACTTCTCTGGCTTGTTGATTTTAAGCATTTTGCGTTTGAGTTGCCTGTGTCAGGTTCTTGAAGTCATCAGATTTTTGGGAGCACTCGGGATGAGTAGACTAGCATTCCAGTCTCTAGACAAGCACTTGTATTGATTTTTTTTGCTTTAAGTGATCTTCTATGCTCTCTTTTGATTCCTTTCTTGTGAAATATGAGTTTTTTTCTGTGCATTTGTCTACATTCATGTTTCGACATTATTCAGGCTTCATGTCACTGCTCGTTAGCAGTTATTTGCTTTTATGTTACGGTTTTCCGCTCTTCTGTAGTTTTGTTTTATTAGGTTTTAAGGTCTATTCCATGAAGAACAGCAATGGTTGACAGCAACGGTAATAGAGGTGTGTGAACTTTGTCTGTGTATATGCAAACGGCTTAAAACGTATTATATTAATATTGGGATAAAATGGCACTTCCTCGATGAAGATGTGCCTTAAACCCTCTCTAGAACACGCGAAAGGTACCCCGGACCGCTTTTCTTCTTGTTTTTTTCTAAAATAGCTTTTCATAGTGTTTAGTAGTGTAGTAGTTTTTGAATAGGATCATAACAAAGTCATTTTCCGTTAACTTTATTGTTTCTTTCGCTCCTAGGGCACCTCTATGATCTTATCCTGTAGGAGTTCAATCTCTGTCCTTTCTCTGCGTAAGTGTGCATGAATAGCGATTGTTATGATCGTAGTCACATCGTAGGAATAATGCAATAGGATTACCTAGTCGTATTACTGCGCCCTTATGTGAAAAGTAGTAAGAAGCTATAAAAGGCGAAATAGAAAGGAAGTTCTGAGTTTTTCGCATATCGTATAGGCAGCTCTGTGCATGTCTTCACCGAAAAAGCGTTGCGTTGCCACAATTACGTTACAATATATTTTACTTGAATTGTACGTGCCGAAATCTAAAAATCTGCATATGAAAAAAGTGCAGAACCGCGCTGCAAATTGTCAGAGGTGTAAATGTACAGGAAATGAAATGAAAAGAAGCACTATAATTAATTATGAAATAATTTATTTTCTGGCACGTTGAAGTCGTCCTAAGTGACTGTCGAATGAGGTACAGAACCTACATTAGCCCAAAAAGATAGGGTGCGTGTAAAGAGGGTCCCGGCAGATTTTCGAGCCTGCCCCGATCATCCTCTGGCAGAGCAATTAGCGGTGGTGCGAGAAAGAGATTTACCTTCGTTGCTACTTAAATAGCTAACTCTGCTCACTTACCAATAGACATCATATGCTGCATCACCACGCTAATTCTAATTAATTAGTTAATTAGCTACAAAATTGTTCTGAAGAATCAGACAGATCCATTGGAATTTTTTGACGTGAATTGATCTCAAATTTGTAACTGTACCAGAACAAAGAGGAATACTCACGTAAAATAAGAGAAGAAGGTGCATCTAACAGCTCAAAATTAAGTATATGAAAATTTTCGGTAAAAACGGAACATTCCAACTTTGAAAAGTAACGAGAATGAGGCTTATCGTCATCTCTAAGTTCCAAGCTTTTTTGTTGCCTAATTTATTTCCGGACAGATAGGCCCTCTGATCTCTGACCTCTTATAAGAAAAGATTCAATTTGATAAGATTTCTAGACTTCATAAAGGTAATATCTAAGTAAAACTCGCTCGTTCTATTATTACAATACCTAAGAAAATGGCATGTACCTCTAACTATATTGTTCTTCAATTTATTCGTTTCTTATAAGTGTGTAGTTGTTTGCGTCTCTGTGGCCAGAAGACGGTTGTCTGCGTTTCCATAAGCGACTGGAGCGTGACCTCATCGAGGTATGTTAGTGCATCCAATGGCATATCCACTGGACACATAATGTCTAGGAAGCATTCGCGGAGAATCTGCTGTTACCCTCTTTACCGTTCTCCAAAAAATACACATCTCTTTTTCTTCGCCCTGATTCTTGAATGGGGGATGAAAATTAAGGATTGTATTACAGGTACGGATTGAAATAAAATATCAAAAACTGATGCCCAACCTTTGGAAAAATTTTTTTAATCAAAGAACTAATTTTGTCGAAATATTGAGCGACCAAGGGCATAGGTGCGATAAGGAGCCGGCCCCTCCCAGGTGAGTGAAGGGGGTCAAAGAGACATATATTTGTCGCATTGTCACTTCAACGAGCAAATTTCGCCCTTAATAACCTAGTTATTGGAAAACCTAGAAATAGAACGAAAGGTACATAACTGCCCTAACTTTCGTTGTTCTATACAGAAATTATCTGACCGGATTGAGAAAATGTGCCCCGAGCTCAGAAAAGTCGCTGTTATTTTGTACCTGAAAAAACAGTTGTTTTCTAAATAACTCGCTTAGTTGGAAACCTATTAGTAGAGTGAAAGGTACATATTTGCTCTCGAATTTCTCAATCTATACAAAGGTAACTCGGTTGGCCTGCAGAAATGCGTAGTTTTCTCAAAGAGAGGGGAGGAACACGTTATGTCACATTTGTATATCGATGTCTCTCGAAGAAAAAGAAAGTCTGTACAAATGAAGGTGGACAACTCAGGAAGGTTGTTTCATAGTACTCACCAACGAAAGAATACCTAAAAACCATTTAACTAATTTAATTAGTTGAATAGTTGTCCTAAGCATTGTTAAGAAGAGAAGGGCTCATAAGCCAGCAGATAGCATTAAAGGGAGATTAGTCGTATTAATCAAGAGTTACTAGAACGAAAAATTCGTTTTTGGCAGTGGAGAAATTACCTATTGGATGAAGAGTAACAACAGTAACAACATATTATGCATTTTCTGCTGAATTATATTTGATGAGAAAGTGTGAAGATGACAAAACCGGTACGAAGGAGCAGCTACGAGGACGAATGAGCAACTTTAATTACGAATTAGAAAGAAAAAGAGCATGTACATTACGTCATATGTTATACATTATATTATATATAGTTCCCAGCAGAGTTCCCAAAGAAGTGCGGCGTGATGAGTCATCACGAGCAGCTCTTGCACATAAATTACTATTTCAGATATTACAAAATCCAGACCAAACCGCGTGGATTAATTACAATATAGTGTAAAAGAGAATGGAATTCGCTACAAGTATTTGCCAAAATACCGGACTAAAAGAGTTTTTAAGTTGCAGAAATTCACTGTATCTCTCACCATCTTCGAAAGCAGTTATCTTCTTAAATAACTCATATAATAATAATAATAATAATAATAGTTCTTTGAAAAGTAGAGTGAAGGGTACATAACTCACCTAACTTTTTCTGCTCTATACACAGCATACTTGACTGGGTTGAGAAAATGCGTCCCAAGCTTAAAAAATCGCTGCTTTTTGCAGCCGAAAAAAAACAGGTTTTTTTCTAAATAACTTGTTTATTTGAAAACCTATCAATAGAGTGAAGGGTACATATTTGCTCTAGAATTTCTCAATCTATATAAAGGTAACTCGGTTCACCTGCAGAAATTCGTAGTTTTTTCAAAGAGAGGGGGGAGCACCCTCTCGTTGGCGTGCTCCCCCCTCCTATGCTTAAGCATTAGGCTCGGACTGTTGGGCCGGAGAATCTACAACTGCGCGTGCTTTTCCCTTCTATTTCATCGAGACAGAAACTTGCCTTAAAGTGTTATATATTTTTTAGATAGAGCGTAAAATGCGGATTCTTTTGGTATACAATACTTACCTGTTCATCTCGAGTAGGTAGAAAACGAAGCAAAAAACATATAAATTTGGTAGTTTCAATCTCCATTTTCAGGTCCAATTTTTTCTCCTTAGTAGTCAATGTGAACTGACAATTTTGGTACCAGTTTGTGGAGAAATTTCTCGTCTATCTCTGTATACTATCTACTTTGGAGTTTTTTGTCTTCCAACAAAGTACTGACTTCAGAACTGAAAACGCTCAATTTTCTATACCTAATTTTAGGCGCCTATTTCTCGGCGGAGACGAAAGCACAATGAAAGTGTTGTACACCATTAGGTCCGCCATGTTCTGGGGCATCTCTAGATACCCTTCACTGCTAGGCGATTTTTCCTCTGGACGGAAATATTAGCTGTTCATTTCAGAGAAATTTTGTTGCTGTAAAAATCAGGCTCTAACTGCACATTCTCGCTGTGTTGCTCGATGGTTCCTTCTCGGTAATGTCTCCTTGTTTAGTAGCTTATTGCAGTGTGATTTACTGGGATATCTCTACCTCAGTGTATTATCTCTTTTTTGATTCCTTGCTTTTCAACAAAGTAAAGGACTCCAAACTGGAGACGCTCAATTTTTCATCCCTAATTTTGGACGCCAATTTCTCGGCGGAGAAGAATGCATAATGAATGTGATGTACACCGTTCGATTCGTCACGTTCTGGGGTATCTCAAGATACTCTTCGCTGCCGGGTGATTCTACTGCAAACTCTAGCCGTACATTCTAGCTCTATTGCTCGGTGGTTCCTTATCGGTAATGTCTCCTTATTTAGTAGCTTATTGTGGTGTAATTTACTGCGATATTGTGATCAGTAGACAGGTAAGTCACGAAGATGTTATTCTCATAGTTAATATTATTTTATTTTATATGGTAATTATGAATGAATATTCCTTTTTTTCCGAGTGTTCCGTCGTCCATTTGCTTCTTACGTTGAAGAGAATACTTGCAATGGAAATATTCGACTTTCTTACATCTCTCAACATGTTAAACTGTCTACCTTTTTTTTCTGTTTTCTCGTGGTGACCGTGCAGCTCAAGTGAATGGGGTCCCTTCGCCAACCTTCCAAAAGTGAAGGGGGTCGGAGCGCCGGCTCCGACTATCGCATGTCTGACATACGTGCGATAGGGAGAAGCCGGACCCTCCTCAGGTGAAGGGGGTGCAGTTCAAGTAAAGGGGGCCCTTTCGATAGCCACCCAAAGGTGAAGGGGGTAATTTCGCCAACCGTTTAAAAGTGAAGGAGGTCCTTTCCACAACTGTTCAAAAGTGAAGAGGGTCACCGGCTCCGACTATCCCATCTATGATCTCGCATAGATACTGAGGTCTGTGTTCGCCAGTAGTACCCCAACCTGTCGTATTGGATTTTATGCAGAGAATAGATAGAAATGAGTTTACCATGCGCTCACTTTACCATCTTCGTATATCAGAACCTGTTGCGTCAACTCGTTCTTCTCTTCTCTCTCTTCCAAAGTCCCAGTTTCCGCCGCCCCACCGCGACGCGAACATCGCACACGGCGTTGATTCGAGGATACTAGGGAGGCGGGGTGTAGGCGATCCAACGGGGCTGTGGATGCTGCTTAGCTGGTAGAGCGGCAGCCGTAATCAAGCGGAAGCGCATGGCGCTGAAAGCAGGTCGGCCAATTTTCTCGGATACCTCATGTCCCGCGCCCGTTTTTAATGTCTACTTGTTTTGACAGTTTTCATGTCACTGAACTAGTTTCGGTTATTCGACATGTAGTGTGAAGTGTAAACGGTATGTGACACATGTATGTATATATGCAGTCGGCGTCAAACATGCTGTATCGCGGTGGCGCACCGCGTCTTCACTAGCGACATACATTGACTCTCTTTCCAGAGAGTGTGACAAGCTCTCCTGACCTCCTCTTTTCCTGCTTTTTAAGTTTTTTTTTTTTGTTTTTTTTTTGCAATATTTCGTTCATAAGATTGTTTTTCCTTTCCAATTGTTTTTATTGTTTCTTTTGCTTCTATGACACCCTTAATATTTTAATTTGAAGGATTTTACTCTAATTTTAGTTTTCACACTTCAGTTTGTTGAGATTGAATTTCCTTTTCACTTCTTGTGTAACTGTGCGTAGTTAACTTTCTTCTAGGAGGGGTTTTGGTAGTTTGCTATGATTCCCATTAGAACAAACGCTAAGCATGTACAGTTACACAAGAAAATGGAACATCAATTGAATTCATGATTTTAAAAATTGAAATTATGAACTTAGAAGCATCCCAGAAGCAAAGTAAACGAGAGAACTAATGGAAGGGGACCTTCTCAAGAATACATAAGCCTATGCGTGGACCATTATACAGCAAAATGATGAAAAACTGCAAAAGAGCAAAAAGAAAGGTGGTCCGAAGCGTCTTCAGCATACGTTAATGGGAGCTCAGAGCGCGCCTTCACCAAGGAACGCGTTGCATCGTCGCGCTTCCACACGTTTTATACCGACTGTAAAGGACTGCTCAACGTGGCTGTTTTTGGAAATCAGTTGTGAGCTTTCTAGAAAGCGCCTCTAGTTACACTTTACTTTCACAGCTACTGGTTTGAAAACTCCTCCCACATCCTAGTGATGATATTCCACGTAACAGTCGTATATGCTTGATTATCAGCGCGATGTAACAATGCAAAAAGAAACGTTATTAAACGCTGTTCAGGAAGGAGAACACTAAGAAAGTTATGTCCAAAACTTTGCAATTTTCCCAATCTTATTTATGTTCTTTCTTTTATCAAGGTAAGTATAAATCCAGTATAAAACAGTGCAATATTTCTAGAGTGTGTTAATGTGGCGCATTTAGATCTCCATCACATTGATTTCGTATGTGGTTGGAGTGCAGGATGTATTGAAACCTGTACATTGTTTCCATCCAACAAAGTTATATTTCGGCAGCAACTGCATGGTTTTTCCGCGAAAGTGGCGTGGTCTCAGGTGCTCTTGGTTAAAACATATTCCATGCGTGTTGATAAAAGGTTCAGACGCTTAGGTCAAATCGGAGGGAATTCGAAGGCTTTATCGTGGTTTGCTCCCTCCTCTCATTATGCGTACATCTTCACGTGCCCTCATGTTCGGCCTATACGATAAATTTCAAGTATGATGCATTCATTAGTAACATTTTGAGAATAACACATTCTTTTTTATTGATATGACATTTGTCCAGTCTTCGCTCACTTGCCCCCACTCTCCTCCAAATACCTCTTTCACACTCTGCCACGCGCAAGCTGCTTTTCTGTGTGAGTTTTGTGTAGGTTTGTCTCTGCATTCTCTTGATGTTTTTGTTGTTGTTTCTACCATTTTATCTTTCTGTAATCTGATTAAATTATAGCTGGAATCTGCGAAGCCTCTCTTTGTCCTCTCGAACGTGTTCAGGTGTTACTCCAAACCTCTGCCTACCATGATCACTTTAAGAATACCGGTCAAACTTTACGCGCTCTTAGAGTAGGATGTTCAAGAGTTAGGACATCTCTGTGCCTTAGGTGTTGTTTGTTATTTGAAGGCCTACGGTTACCGTGAATACTATCGTGGCATTTCTGTCGTACTAGTAAGGAACAGTTTGTCGAATGCTTTCTTCTTCACTCTGAAAGAACCCTTCAAGAAAGCGGTGAGTTGTTATGCTGAATTTCCTTGTTTTTGAACCTTTTTTTGCGGGGAATTCGCGAATCTCTAGGATTTTGAAGTTACTTATGTGCACATGGAATGCATCTTAGCTTAATTACGAGTACATATTTTCAAGAATGTTTAGTGAATTTGTGAAGATTTTCCTAGAAAAGAGATGAAAACAAGTAGTAGGCAGATGCTGCGTGTGGATACCTGACTCAGTCACTTTAGCCACCGACGTATGGAGTCAGTTAGAGTGACCATGATCAAGAATGTTTGGTTGTTTCCGAGCTGAAACCAGCAGTGATTCTCAGTTCCACGACATTCCTCTTACAACTGTAGTTGTGCCTGTTTAGACGACTCTAGCTCCATCCTTGAAAGGGTTCGTGTAGACACAAACTTCTAAGCATTCGTGTTCGCTGGAAGAGCAAGCTATGGAACGAGATATAGAAATATCAATAAACGAAATTAGAGTTGCGTTCAGAAAGTCGGAAAGCAGACTAAGCGGATGAAGTGGGTCTCAAAGCAGGAACATTGCACCCGACATCAGTCAGTAGAATAGATCAAAGCTTCGATTGCCGACTTGGCAATCGAGGGTCCTCGCGGAACGGTAAAGAGGGTCCCGGCGGATTCTCCGCGAATGCCTCTGAGACATAACGTGCCCAGTGGATATACCGACGGATACGCGAGCATACCTCGAAGAGGTCACGCTCCAGTCGTTCATGACGACTCAGCCAACTGTCTTAGATATTCTTCTAGCCACAGAGATGCAGAAAACTGCGCAGTTACAAGGAAGTATGCAAAGAAGAGTGGTATGAGCTGTCGAAATTACCGAATAAGTCAAAGAATGATAGTGTTAGATAGAAGTACATGGGATTTGGTATGGTGTTCTAATAAAGAAACGGAGTGAGTTTGTCTTTATATCACCTTCAAAAAGTCTAGAAATCTTACCAAAGTTGAACTCTTTTTCTTCCTATAAGTTCTAAGAAGTCAGAGATACAGAAGGTCCCTCTGTTCAGAAATAAATTAGGCTACAAAAAAGCTTGGGAGTTACAGGATAACGATAATTCTCATTACCGTTACTTTTGAAAGCTGGAATGTTCCGTTTTAACGAAAATTTTTGCGCACGTAATTTGAAGCTATTAGATACATCCTTACCTCATATTTCACGTGAGGATTTCTTTTGCTTCTGGTACGATTACAAAATTGAGATCACCTCACGTTACCAAATTACAGTGAATGTGTCTGATTCTCCAAAACAATTTAGTAGATAGCGAATTATATCCTAGCCGGTGATGCAGCATATGATTAGCGATAGGTAAGCAGAGTCAACTGTTTAGGTGCCAACGAAAGTGAATCTCTTTAGGACACGCACCCATCGCTAATTGTTCTAACGAGGCATGACCGGGGTATGCACGAAATTCCACTGGGACCCTCTTTACACGCACCCAGGGTTCTCAAATGGCATCGAGTGAATACCACAGAAAGTGATATTAAATTCCTTGGTTTTATTACAACTAGTTAGATATGAGCAGCCTTGGAAAAAGGTAGGAAGTAGTTAAAGGCAGATATTATCTCAGCAAAAGTGAGCTTAGTACGTGTTCTTTGCTCCATTAGAAAGATATGAAATTAGGTTAGATAAAGAACCATAAGGGCGGGTGTAGTATAGCGGTTAGAGGTTACGCTGCCTGCACTATCGATCGGAGGTTCTAATCTGTCCGCCAAGCCTTTCACCCCTTGGCGTTCGATGAATTAGTGCCGGACTTGTCTGGGAGGATAAAAACAGTGACTTGACACATCGGCTAGCCCCCGCAAGTCATTCTATAGGCCTCTTGAGGTTCACGAACATGTAATTCTGTATGGGCTTAAATGTCGAAAAAATGGGGATGGCGTACTTGTTGTTTGTGAAATAGTCACAGAATGGATTTAAGAAGGGGCTTATGAGCTGCTGTTTCTTACACGTTGTACCCATCAGTATTTGTTGATCAATGAAGAACAAAATCTAAAACTAACTTGATAGCTTTATAAGACTTTACAAGACATCGTACAATCATTGACACTGGTGGAGCGTTCGGCTAATGAAAGTAGACGCTAAGCTAGCAGTTCTTGTGAATAGGGAACTCTGACGGGCATAACCATTTCCAGGCATCCTCATCTCTTCTTATTTGTAGGAATCATCCAGATGTGATGTTTAAAGCTCAGGCCAAATTCTAGTAAGTTCTGTTCCATCTGGTTTTTTTTTTTATGACGCTCCTGTAAGTGTTTTCAAATAAATGAATAAATGTGATCTTTAGAATTGAAGCAGGCTATAGAAGCAATAGAAATTTATTCGAGCCGGAAGAGTTCATTTTTATGAACAATAAATATAGCAGCACTAAACCTTGCACGCTGGATTATATGTGTATTGGACAGTGACAAAATTGTGTGACATAGGTGCATTCTAGCAGATTGAAGCTGTGGGCATCAGTGCTAAAATCATAACTTTTCTAGACGTAATCCATCCGCGTTCGATAAGCCGGTTACTCACAAGGTCAAAGTGTACACACGCTGTTCTAGTGAGAACTACTCTGATACATGAACTGTGGCTGAGGAACTATTACAGTCGTGTCAAAATATCCTGGCTTGTGGTGCAGTTGCGTAAGCGGTTGCTCTCGCCGATGCGGTAAGATCCGCGGCTACCTCCGCAGCCAAATTGGAGCTATGAATGGTCCAACGCGTGCCCACCCATTTATGAAATTGCACCACAGGTCAGGTCGTTTTGACACGGCTCTAATTATTAGACCGGATTTATGATCACTCTCGAAGAGCATTTAACTAGGCAAACACGTCATGGAGAGGGAAACGGTAAATCGGGTAACTTCGGATTCTCCGCCAGTGTCTCCAGTGGATATCTTGAGGAGACACCTACGTGCCTCGACGAAACCATACTCCAGTCGCCCATGGAGGCACAGAGAAGCATCAACATTAGATACTCTTTTGGCCATAAAGACGCAGGGAACTACACGGTTAGAGGGAAAAGAAGAATAGTGAGAGCCGCCGAAGTTACGGAGTTCAAGTTTTTACCACGTTTTTATCACTTTCTTCCGTTCATATTCCTTCATCTGTTTCACAAGTACCAACATTATTCGAAAGCTTCACATGGAAACAACGTGGGCCACAACAAGCTAGGAACTTACAAGATTTTGAGAATCTTCACTCCTGTTACTTTTGAAAGCTGGAATGTTCTGTTTTTAACGAAATTTTCTTGCACGTAATTTCAAGCTACAAGCTATATATACTTTTTCCCATAATCCTTTTTTATTTTACAACATTTCTCCTCAAAATTGTCATCACAAAATTCTGAGCGATGTGTTTGATTCTCCAAAACAGTTTAGTGTTCGGCTGTATCCTAGCCGTTGATGCAGCATAGGATCACCGGTAAGTAGGCAGAACCAGCTATTTAGGTACAAACGACAGTGAATCTCTTCACGACGCGCTTCATGCTGCAAATCTAACAGGACCCTGTTTCCACGCACCCTCATGGGGGGAATCTACAGGGGACCAATGAAAGTGTACAGGAGATTACCGGAAGGAGAAAATTATCAAACTGTAAATTGGGAACAACGTTGTCTTCTTGTTAACGCAACATATAGGCTGCCGTCTCTCGTTCTAAGAGACCATGTCGTTAGCAGATTTCGGGATGCGTGCGGTACCAACTTGCTACTCTATTCTCAACTTCTGCGGATCTTCTAGCAAATCGTATAACGTAGTTAGTTTTTTTTTCTCCCCATTGTGCTCATGTAGTCATGGAAGTATATTTGTGAAGTGTCAAAACCGCTACTGGAAAAACTTAACATTTGTCCACAGGTATCAAGTTCTCGGGAAATTGTCTTCAGTTGCCGTTCAAAAGATTCACAGATGACGATAAGAAAACAACAGATGACACTCACCGTGTCTGGACCGAAGTTCTTTGAAAATGATTGTCGTGGTGAGGGAATCCAGGGAAAAGCTAGATATGGGGATGTAGACTGCTGGGTCCGGGTTCTCAACTCTCCCTAATCGTCCTAAGAAATGGCAAGGGAACCGAAAAAAATGAAAATGAGATGGAAAAGATTTTTTTATCCATAACACTCAAAAAATAAACTTCAATGAACAGTGAGAAATGAAGGAAATATTTGTAGTTTTTCGGTTCGCTGCTAATGCATCGCGAAATTGAAGCACGTTTATGACCCATAAGGACCCTTTCCTTGCAACTAACGTTGATCATTTTGTCAACATCGCTCATGTGACGTTTCTAAGTTGTGGTCCATAGCCTCGACTATTACTAACATTCACTAGACCTTGCATTTGATTTCTTTGAATCGATTTTCAGGACTTCGAACGATGGCAAATATGCCATTCAATCAACTTGTAGGATCTTTATTAAAGAGAAGTAAAACTAATTACGTCCAGAACTAAGCGTTTTGTTTTTCAGGGAAAGTAAACGAAGTAAAGAAATCGCTGTCAACAACAAAAACAATATTTGAGAATCTAAGCGCCGACTCTAATAGTTGTTCCCATCTTTCATTTTCGTGGAAGGTTCTCGTTTCTTTCCTATTGTTACCATTTTCTAAGAACCGAATTCTTACTAGATGAGTAAGGGTATTATGGTTGGTTCAAGAGAAGTGATATTTGGCCGTAGAACCGTAGTCACTTAACCAAAGGTATCAATGTCTTTACAGAAAACTGATCAGTAGGTGTCAGTAGCGATACGATTGGGTTGATGATGGTTTGGCTCTAAAGATGCTCCGATACTTCCACACAATAAAACTGTAGAATGAAGACCGCAACTAACTGGACCACATTTTAGTAGATGCTAGACGTATGTTAATGATTTTTAGATGTTAGGTCTCCCTTTCTTTCTTTTTCCATAAAATCCAAAAACGTCCCAACTAGGCTGAACTCGAACCGTGGTCATCCTTACAGGGAATGCTGTTCATCGCCATTGCTATTAAAACAGCCTCAAACAGGTTTTTAAAAATATATCCCGCTTATAAATAACAGTAGTATTGTTAGTTTAATTTTGACTTACTTGACTTAAAGGCAGTATACCAAGGCAATTTGGCGTGGTGATGGAACCCTCGGGAAAAGCTAGAGATAGGGTTGTGGATTGCGGGATCCGGGTTAGTTCCGCTATCCCTAATCGTCGTAAAAACGGCTCGGAAGACTCCTAGTTTTTTTTTTTTTTTTTTTTTTTTTTTAGTTTTTAGTTTTTCACGACGATTTCGGTTGCAACACGCCTTGTGCACGCACCACATTTAGCTGCGCGGCGGTCGAAAGTCAGTGACTTCTCGATTGCCTATTCAAAAGAAACCAATGATTAGGTTAATGAGGGGACCGGATCGTATGCATAAAAGAGCGTTCCAACGTACCTCGTAAGGACTGAAATGGTTCCCTTGCCATTTTTTAAAACGATTAGGGAGAGTTGAGCAAAACCAACCCGGACCCAGCAGTCTACTTCCCCATATCTAGCTTTTCCCGCGGATTCCCTCACCACGACAGATTCGTTGTGCGTTGCCTTTGAACGCCGGGCGGATTTTACGGCCTAAAGCGGCTATCCACATCTTCCTCGGATTGTGTCGTCCTCAAACAAATCCGAGCCTGTCCAATCCTGTTCAGTCTTTCGCCCAGAACTTTTTTTCACTATCAGTGCGTCTTTTCCAGTTTGAGTCTGGGAACATTCTCACGACAACTTGGATAAGCTTGCATGCACAGTTCACAGACGCGCGTGCGGTCTGCTGTTTGGTGGTTATTGAGCGCGCGGTTGTGACTGCCCAGTAACCATCAAGGACAGAGCTGTGAGGGCGGCGTTATTCGTGCGGGTGTGAACTCCGCGGGGAGCCCTAGAGCGATGAGACGACCTCCTCATGATGTGACCAAAGAAGCGGAGACGGTTTCCTCTGACTGCTGCAGAAGGCCGGAGAAGATGTTGATGTTTTCCGCAAGTCATCCGCCTGTATACCATATCCATTTATGAGTAGAGTATTTTTTTATTGCACACCATCGCTCAAGAGTAGCCTAACAGTCATCTAAGCAGCTCTCCGTGCAGTCAAGCTTCTCCATCACCATCGATGGGGCTGCCCAAGTCTCCGATCAGTACCTCACTAAAGGATGATTTGCAGATAGGTGGACTTACAGCTCGACTTCATTAGCGACAGGAGTCCATCACAGGCACTTGGTCAATGAATTGAGTGCTGATTTGCCTTTAGCGTAACTTTGCTGAATATCTCTCTCGCTCGATATATTACGTTGATGCATCAAACATTTCATGCTTTTTTTAAATTTTCAACTCGCGTACAAAAAAAAAGAGTTTAGCATTGTGCAGCACGTTATTTGAAAGAGCATTTTTTCTCTACAGATGGCGTCTTCGGCCTTTTTTGTGCTGATTTGATTTTCTGTTAATTTTCAGATAAATAAAATGAAGTGTTAAGCTGTCAAAAATGAGTTTTCAACACCATCTCCTCTCTGCGTCTGTTTGAATTGCCAAGGCTGCAGGAGCTGTACGCAAGATCTGCGAATTACATAGAGAAGACTCAATGAAGACTCACCGGTAAGAACGGCGCAGAATGAGTTAAGCGATCCAAAGATGGCAATTTCGACCTCAAAGAAGCGGCTCGGTAGGGGCGCCCTGTTAAGTTTGTCGAGGAGCGATGGACTAAGCTTTTGTTTGAAAATGCGTGTTAAACGACAAGAGAATTGGCCGAGCAGATGCAGACTGAGCAATGGACGGTAGTTCGGCACCTAGAATCCATGGGAAAATTTCTGAAGCTTAGTGGCTAATTCCATTCGTATGTCGCCTCATCGGGATAGGGAGATAGAATGTTACGGATTCCAGATTCGTCATATCGTAAACAATATTTCTGGCAACCATAGACTTTTTTGCTTTGCCTCATTTCCTATCTCTTCGAGCCTATAGAATTTGACGCGACGTCCCTAACTATATTCACAGTGTACGTACTCCAAATTTGGAAACTGAACAATTCAATATTTCCCCACTATGACAACGTCATGATCACCTATCTTGTGGTTGATGCCGAGCTAGGACGGAAAGAGCTAAGGCTTCAGCTCCAATGGTAAAATTACGGGCATAGTCCATGGTGAAGTTTCGCGTTAGAACGGCCAAAGTCTCTCAAACTTCTCGAACTTGATATTGGAATTTACGAACCACCTCTGTGATTCGAAAGATTTTTTTGTAAGCGATGCTTTCACACATAAGTGCTAATGCTAAAAAAAAATAATGTACGTTAGGGAATGTATGAGTGGTTCATCAATAAGCGTACCCCAATTTATTTTTCTAACAAAGCCAGCTGTTTTGAGTACTAGTGCAAATTTTACTTCGGATTGAACTGCAACTAGACTCCTTAGCATTATTTATGGAACACGAACTTATTGAAATGTACATGACTGTCGCGCAAATGGAACAGTTAGTATTTGTCTTTTTACCTAACTTTTGCCTGTAAACAATTTCGATTTTAGAGTGTAAAAAGATCCTTTTTTTGAAGATGAATCATTCCCGACGGCGTCAAAAGGATAGCTTTACTGTAAACATTATGTTTTAGTTCATGAGTGATTTCCTCCTTTATAAGGTTGGGACTGAAGAACTGAGAAACTGCAAAATAGTTAAGTTGAAGTTCAAAGTTGGTCAAAAATGCTGTGGGCGAAGCACGTGGACGTCTGACCGTGCTCGAAACTACTAGCAGACTGCAAGAATGATTCGCAAACAAACAGAAAACAATAGGTATCTGGCGGCAGTGGACAACAAACAGAAACTGATGAAGAGAAAAGCCTCGTTTCCGGCAACGAAATGCAATGGCAGGTGGTATGTCATTAGCATGACATCCGCAAAGAAAGATCTTTTTCAAAAAGTAAGTTTGCCATAGGACTCCTGATTATCCTAAGTTTCTGCATATTTCCCAGAAATAGAACAAAAATCACAAACTAGTTTAAAAGAGAAAAGCAGAATCAGAAAACGTCCATCAAAGATCAAGACATCTGGAGTGAGGCTATCTTTTTGCCCTATTTCTTCTATCTTACTACTTATCTCTTCTTTTTAATCTTTTTTTTAAAGGCTCTGTGTTACGAAGTTGACGTAGTATGAAAATTTGGCGGAAAATATGTGGACGGTCTGTAAATTACGAATATGAGTGTGACTCCACTGAATTTCCCTTAGTCGTTCTAAAAAAACAACAGATGTTTCATTCATCAGTTCCTGTGAGGTACCTTACAATTTGCACTGTTGTAGACGCTCCGGTTCTCAGAGCAGCCAATTCATCGGTTCTGCTTGAATATACTGCCGAAGAGACCTAATTGATTCCGGATTCCTAATTGAGTTCGCTCGTGAATGCGGCGCGTGGTCAGTGGTGGCGCGTTCCAAGTTATCCGTTCCGAACGCAGTATTTTTTTTTTAAACGAATAATTGAAACTGAGCTGGACAATGCTCACGTTCGTAATCCCCACCCCGAACTCCATCCTTTTTCATCAAGCTTCCACATTTCTTCAGCTTCCTGATACACTGCCTTTAACACTAAGATCAGAAAGAGTCATTTTCCAAAAAGCCTCTTTTAACGCTGTAAGATCGAAATCAACTATTGATAAAAACAGTCATATTAGGATTTCGGAATAGATTTTCCGGTGTGCGAATCAAAGATTAAAGCGCTTGGCATTTGTCAATCCTTTTGGAATTTCAAAATCGCAGAAACTAATGAAAGCGCATATATATATATATATATATATATATATATCGGAAGATTTGAACTGAAAGGCTATATATATATCGGAAGATTTGAACTGGAAGGCAAGAATGGAATCGGTTCGCCGGCCTGTTGTCCGCAGGTCGCCTCTTTCATGGGAGTTCTCTTTCTCAACGTCGTCTAGATGCGCTTTTGCACGACTGCTGAATCTGGATCGTAAGTGCCCGCGCACCTACGGAAAGCGCACAGGACAACAGTAAGGATGTCTTCTACGGTGAAATCAATGCGTTGATGTCTAAAATACCAAGCCAGCAGGTGGTCACTGTCGGAATCGACGCAAATGCGAAGATGGGACTCGAACAGCAATCCGATGTGGTCTACGATTGACCAGGTTTTCATCGTTAGGAGAGTGATCGAAATCTGGCAACGGTATTCGAAGCCAATGCAACTAGCGTTTCTGGACTTTGAAGCCGCGTTCGACTCTCTTCACCGAAGCTGTCTTTTTAACGCGCTCGGCACCGATGGAATACCAGCAAAGTTCGTTCGCTTGCTTGATGACATGAATCAACGAACAACTGCTGCAGTTCGAACACCAGCCAGATGTACAACACCGTTTGAAGTGGAGTAAGACAAGGGGCAGTAGCAGGACCCTTCCTGTTCAACTTCGCTATCGACGACATGCGAAGAACAGTCGACCAGTGTCCTGCCGACATTGTCTTGGCACCATCACGGTGCCCCTTGACTGATCTCGAGTACGCTGACGATGTTATATTCGCGGAAAGCAGTACGAAGCTTCAACATGCTGTCAACCTTGTATCGAAGCTGGCTGCAACTTATGGACTACGTCTACCCCTTGGTAAATGCAAGCAGAGGTGGATCTCTTCGAGACCTCGAACGGGAATAAAGGTAGATGGACAACCGATAGAACTGGTCGATGAGTTCTGTTACCTCGACTGTACGCTAAAAAACAACGGCAGCTACGAGAGAGATGTTCAGCAAAGATGCGCTAAGGCCATTTCTGCATTTGACTCCTTAACGAAATGCCTGTGGTCGACCTCCATCACCAACGAAGTCAAGCTGCGAGTCTACCTATCCGCAATTCGCCCCATCATGATGTACGGATCGGAGACTTGGGCGGCACCATCTACGGTGATGGAGAGGCTTGACCGCGAGGAACGAAAGCTGCTTAGACGGCTACTTGGCTACTTTTGGCCTAGGGTATGTCACAATTAAGATCTTTACGCAGAAATCGATGTGGTATACCGGCGGATGACACGTGAAAAACATCAACATCTTGCACCGCCATCGAAATTGGCTAAAGTAAATCGTCTTTGTTTCTTTGGTCATATATTAAGGAGACCGGCAGATCGCCTTCTTCACCGAGTTCTGAGGAGTTTGTCGGTTTCGAGCTGGAAGAAGCCACCTGGCCGAAAACTGAAGTTCTGGACTGAGGTGGTGAAAGAGGACCTGAGGAGGCTCGGCGCGGCAGTTCAGGCGGTTCAGGCGAGAAGTAAGGTTTCGCAGAATATGGAGTAGCGACGAATGGATTGATTCTGTGCAAGCTCTCGCAGAAGATCGAAAAAGTTGGGCAGAGCTGTGTTCAAGGGCGGCACACCTCGGCGAAGATGCGGGTAATCGCGTCAGGCGATGACATCAACCCGCCGATTAAGTCAGGTAAGTAAGCCAGGTGTAGAAATGTGAGTGGAAGTGTTTACTATCATTTGTTATTATTTGTTCTGAATTATGAGATGGGAACCACCAATTCATATCTGAAAATTCAAGAAATGCTTTGAGGAAATGACCCACTGTCACATTACATTTCTTTCTTTTCTCTTGCTTTCTATTTCTTTCTACAAGCCTAGGTAAAGCTGCCATCATACGCCTAGAAAGGCGCGACTTATGCCTCACAGACATGGCACATAGTACCTAAAGACGTATCTCACAGACACAGAGGTTTCTCTGTTCGCCACTAACACGCGTATAAAAAATAAAAAGTAGAAAGGGGTTCAAAGATTATAAACAAAGTAATAAGGTCGCTGTACATGCAATTGTTGCAGTTGGAAGTTGGACATTGAACTCGTTCAGAGACATTGTAATGAACACATAGTTTTGCAGTGCGAATTTATATAGGACAGATAGAGCGTGAATGTGTGAATTATGGGACGTGTGAAAAATATGCATGTTAGTGTTTTTTCGGCCGCGTGTTTTTGTTGTAATCCTTATCTGTGTGGACTTCGTCAAATTAGGTCAATGTTGGTCACGCTTAGCGATATAATATATCAGCATATCACCCTTTGGTATGCTTCTGATCACATATCCTTTGGCTAGAATGATTTACTTATTCTCCTCGTTTTCCGATAATATGTGCTCAGTTTGCCATATTCATATATCAGAATTTGTTGTGTCAATTCGCTTTTCACTTCTTCCGCTTCCAAATTCGCAGTTTCCGAGGGGTGTAGGCGATGCAAGGTGCACGGCGCTGAAGGCAGGTCTGCAGCGGTCAGCCGATTTTCGCGCGCATCTTTTGTCCCGCACCCTTGCACAGAGAGATTGAGAAGTTTTCTACCAATGCTTCTTTAAAAAAAAACGAAAGAAGAGTTTGTTAGAAGAGAAACAATTTTAATTTAGTGGTAGGATTCTATTGGAAATGACCCTGCTTCAAATTTTCATTGATCGCTGAAAGCAGCAAGCGAGCACCGGAAGTCTAAAGTTCGGCCTTAGCCTAACATTCAGAATGCTATGTAATAACGGGCTCAGTTTGTCGTGTGTGTGTGTGTGTGTTGTGTTGTGTCGTGTCGTGTCGTGTCGTGTCGTGTCGTGTCGTGTCATGAACAACCAGAAAACGATAAAATGGGCTTTAATTGTTTTCAGCGATCAGTAAAAATTTGAAGCAGGACTATTTCCTATAAATTCCTACCAATGAATTGAAATTGTTTCTCTTCTAACAAAGTCTTTCTTCTTTCGCCTTTTTAAGCAAATATTGATAGAAAATTTCGTAGTGTTTCTGTGTAGTCCTCTTAGTAAACGTGTGCTAAATTTATAGAATATTCAAACCTGATTTTACATTAACGTTTCTCCATTTTTTTTAACCAGAATTTTTACTAGAAACATTTTCGAAGTATTACTTGAAGTTTACTCGTCTTCCTTCCCAGCGATTAACATAAAAGTTTAGCCGACGTGAAACGCGTGAACATCCTCATTATACTGATAAAGATGAGGATCCTATGTCAGATCACGTAGAACGTTAGTTACTATTTAGGCAGCTGTCTGCATGCATGCATTCAATTTTTGAAGATCTGACAAAGATTATAAGAGGAGTAGACTTACGGAGGTGTCCACTAAATGAGCGCAATAATTCCAAACGGTTTTGTCAAAGAATAAACGAGACAGCAACAACGAGCATTCGTACCGTTCTGCCTTAAGAACGGTACGAATGCTCGTTGTTGCTGTCTCGTTTATTCTTTGACAAAACCGTTTGGAATTATTGCGCTCATTTAGTGGACCAACAATCCAATTTCTGGCCTAGTTGCATCAACTGGACCAGGTGGGATCCGAGTCACTCCATTTTGTTGCTTTTTGATGCCGTCACCAATTCGACACCGTGGAACCGTCTCACTGCTTCCTAGAATTTGGTTACAGTTCGTTTTAGAGTTTCCTTCATATACATACATATGCATATACATACACTCATACATACATATGCATGCATTAAATGCATATACATACGTATACATACATAGACGGGCTGGTTCTTTCACGTGCTTGTGTGTATAACGAAACACACACAAAATCCCAAAAATCAGTGAGATGGTCACACAATGAATTGATGCGCCAGCGAAGGAAAGCGATAAAATGAGGTAACTCGGGTCCGGCTTCGTCGAACTGGTGCGACGACGGCAGAAATTGGAATCGGGATTATTGTGCACCAGCATCGCGCAATTGTCTCATGCAGATTTGTCGAATAGTAAGACTAATGTAAACCACAGCATTGACGTGCAAACTGTAAGTGCTGTTCTTTAGCTCTGTGTACTCCTCCGCATGTCTATTCTGCTGCACGTTTGTCTCATCCATTGCTCAAAAACTGGAAACACGCATGCCAGTGGCTGCTTAAGTGGTAGCTAACAGTTAACGTGATCTGATGTGTCCTGTAAAGAGAGGATATATGCGCATGTATGTGCTCATATGTATCTTTTCATTTATAAGAGATAGTATTTCACCTGGTAGTGACAGAATCAAGTCTAAACATCTGAACAACCTGTTTGCCGTCCTTATCAACACACTAGGCAGGCTATTTACTCATTATCTGTCGGAAGGCAAGATTCCTAATCAATTGAATACCAGCAGGATCATGCTGCTGGATAGGAAGGGAGATCTATGTAAGATCGGCAGCTATCGCCAAGTTGCTTATTGTCTGTTACCTACATGACTTCACAAGAATAAATCTAAACAAGACTGAAAGACAGCCATACAACAAGCAGGATCCTGAAGGGTTCAGCTCGATTGAACACATACACACTGTTTCAAAACTCATAGAACTATTGCGAGAGTAAGAGATGCATTTGTGTCTCACTTCCATGTGAAGAAGGCCATCGATTCAGCGCAACCTGAGGCGGCCATGGGATCTTGGAAAGCCGAGGCTAGGTACACAAAGTTACTTTGTGGGGTGTACAGCAACTTTAAGCACTTTGAAAGAGTGATCCTGAACAGTATGGTAAGAACATTAGGCACAATCTCTCCCAGAATCAATCCATGTGAGCAGTGTTTCGAAAAGGATTCGGCACGATTGACTGCTTCCACACTATTTCGAAACTCATCGAGGTATCGCGAGAATACAAATACTTACAATACAAGTTCACGACCAAAATTCCCCCATTCTACAAAAAAGTCAGAATCGACGTAAAGATAGGGGTTTGGTTGAGTTACACAATCTCCGCAAGCCGAGAAGAGCGACGGAATCGTGCTGCCGTTCGTCTTCTCCACGACAAAATGCGGCCGCATGTCGCTTCGGCTAGCTTGAGGCTTGGAATGGGAAACAGCCCACTTTCTGTCTTATTTCTCAGACATTGCCCCATTAGAATACTACTTGTTCCGAGCCCTTTCCTTTCCGAGCAAAACTGTTCAATTCTTCACTGACCTGACATCCGCCATTGAGTTTTTCTCTGTGTCTCAGGCCTCAGTGAATACATCGACCGATGACTATCAATATATATATATATACATATGCATATATATATATATATATATATTTATATATTTTTGCATACTTAGTTGAACTGCCCAGGCCAGCTAGGTGCGCCGTCCGAGGACTTTTCGCTGGGAGCGGTTATGGGTAACTGCACTCGCTGATCATTATCTGCTATTAATATCGCATGTGCATGTATGAGACTGCGTTTTTCTAGCTTTTTTTAAAAACCATACCCGTGCAGTAACATCCTTCTCGTGCATACAGGTGACGTGACAACAGCGAATGAAATGACAGTCATCAAATATTCTGTAGTTGGAACTATTACCTAGCAAACGTAATGATAATGTTGAAGGTAATTGATGGGAAGCCGATGCTGAGCAATACAGGCACACAGTTGCTGGCTGATTTTGTATCAGGAGCTGTACTTGGCGCTTCAATATCAACCGTCTTCTTTCCATTGAATGTTGTCAAGAATCATATGCAAAGCAAGGTGAGGTGAACGGATACTCCTACTTGTATTTTTGTTCTCCTTGCTTCTGTAATGTCTTTCTAGGTGGGTGTGGCATACGAGAATCCATTCATTGTTTTTTCTGAAGTGTGGCAAGAGCGAGAGAAGTCAATACGCGGGCTTTATCTTGGGGTAAGGCATGTTATGTAAATCTTCAAGAAAAGTTGCTTTACTATGTCTAAAATGAATGCTCACAAAAAACTATTGTTTGGAATTTTCTCCACTTTCTTATGAGCTGAGCACTGGGTTTTCCACATCTTAAAGTGAGAAGTCTGTGTTGCTTAAAGGCATCACCCCACGAATCTGTAGTGGTACGGATTTCCGGTAGAGTATTCGTATACGGGATAGTAGATTATGGAGAGGGGGTAATTCCGTCCATTTCTTCCTAATTGCCGTAAAAAACGGCCCGGAATATACGGCTTCGAGCGTTCCGGCGTACTATTTCCTACAAGGAATTCGACTGGAGCGCGCCAGCCTTGTGCGGCGCCGAATCTTCCGGACCGTTTTTTTACGGCAATTGGGAAGAAATGGACGGAATCGCACTCTTCTTCATAATCTACTATCCCGTATACGAATGCTCCACCTAAAATCCGTACCACCTCAGATTCGTGGGGTGATGCCTTTAATTTTTTCCATATCCCAGAAACTCTCAATTTCTTAAATTTCTTAACCCTGGTCTTTGCTAACTTTCCAAGGGAATAAACAGCGAACATTTCAAGCTCTTTGTGCTCTTAAAGCCATCGGAGAACGGTAAAGAGGGTCCCGGCGGATTCTCCGCGAATGCCTCTGAGACATAACGTGCCCAGTGGATATACCGACGGATACGCGAGCATACCTCGAAGAGGTCACGCTCCAGTAGTTCATGAAGACGCAGACAACCTTCTTAGATGTTTTTCTAGCCACAGACACGCAAAAAACTGCGGAGTTACAAGAAAATATGCAAAGAAGAGTGGTATGAGCTGTCGAAATTACCGAATAAGTCAAAGAATAATAGTGCTAGATAGAATTACATGGGATTTTGTATGGTGTTCTAATAAAGAACGGCAGTGAGTTTGTCTTTATATCACCTTCAGAAAGTCTAGAAATCTTACGAAATTTGAACTCTTTTTCCTGTAAGCTCCAAGAAGTCAGAGATACAGAAGGTTCCTCTGCCCAGAAATAAATTAGGCTACAAAAATGCTTGGGAGTTACAGGATAACGTTAATTCTCATTACTTTTGAGAGCTGGAATGTTCCGTTTTAACGAAAATTTTTATGCACGTAATTTGAAGCTATTAGATACATCCTTAACTTAAACTTCACGTGAGGATTTCTCTTGCTTCTGGTACGATTACTAAATTGAGATCACTTCACGTCACAAAATTGCAGTGAATGTGTATGATTCTCTAAAACAATTTAGTGGATAGTGAATTATATCCTAGCCGGTGATGCAGCGTATGATTAGCGGTAGGTAAGCAAAGTCACCTATTTAGGTGCTAACGAAAGTGAATTTCTTTAGGACACGCACCATCGCTAATTGCTCTGACGAGGCATGACCGGGGCATGCTCGAAATTCCGCCGGGACCCTCTTTACACGCACCCAAAGCCATCACCCCACGATTCAGAGGTGGTACGGGTTCCAGCCGGGTAATGCCTAAACGGGGTCGTGAATTGTGGGGAAGAGGGTGAGGGCGTTCATGTCTCCCTGCATCAGGGCAAACGGACGATCCCGGAACGCTGTTCCTTACGACGGCTTCTGTCGCTATGCGCAACCATAGCGCCCGCCTGCGATTCGTCCGACTGGGTTTTCGACAAATCGCAGGCGAGGGGCGCAATGGTGGCGCGCTGTAATAGAGGACGTCGTAAGAAACAGCGTTCCGGATCCTCTGTTTACACTGATACAGGGAGAGATGAACGGAATCATCCTCTTCCCCACAATGTACGACCCATAGGCATCATATAGGCATTACTCGGCTGAAAGTCTAGTTCTGAAGTAATGCGGGTTCCATCCTAATTAGTATTAGCGGAGCGATTCTACTACAGGGATGTCCGCTAATATCACGGCAACGCGGCTACTGAAGTAAGCACAACGATTTAAGTTCATTTCCTCTTTTTTGTTTCCGAGTGGAATACCTTGGGGAATGATGACTTGTTCTGGATGAGGCATTTGAGAGGATGCGTTGTAAAGGTCCTGACTTTCCAGGCTCTGACGAAGGCGACAACCCCGATACGTTAGCGGTAATAAAGACAGTTAACAATCTTGACTTTTGCTTCTAATTGGCAGTTGAATAGTTGCAGTCATTATAACAAGATTCAAGGAAGGTCGAACTTTTTACCGTTTTGGATGATTTATTTATAACAGTTTTTTTTTTTGGTTGCTGCAGTTAAACAAGTTTCTAGTGTCCGCTGAATGCGTTTCTCTTGTGGTCTGTATTGCCTACAATACTGGGAATTGTTCTAGGCTATAGCTTTTAAGAGTCCACTCTTGGAAAGATGTAATAATTAAAAGGAGTTGGAAGGGATGTCATTATTCAGTTATCAGTGATTATCAGTGACAGTTATGCCACTATTTTAAACCTGTGATAACCATGGTGACAATAAAGTACTGTAACTATCCTAAAACATGTGAGTACATAAGCTGCAGCAGTTAACGCTCTGTTCTTGTTTTATGTGTGCTCTCTCTTTTTTCATCTCTGCTTGCATCTATTCGGCGAGTCTCAGTGGCAACTATATGCGCAGAATCTTCACATATTTTCTTTCAAAATTCGTGGTATTCCCCGAGTTACTCCTCTTACGATTTGATCTATTGATGTTGAGAGTCAGTTCTCGATAGAGTTTCACTTCTCAAAACCAGAATTAAGGTGAACGTGACTGTGCCTTGCAAGAGACCTAACTTAATCTGCAAACACACCTAACCTAATGATTCTTAGAACAGGAAAGTCTACCGCAACTGTTTCAAATTCGCAACCAATTATGTGTGCTGCAAATTAGAGTATTGAAGTTCTTCACTCTTAATACGCATACCAAGGAACACCAATGTGTCTGCTTGCTGAATAGTGTCATTTTTAGAACGGATATAGTAATTTCAGCTTCAAGAGATCCTCTAATTACTCATCGCTGAATTACTTACGATGAGATCAGCATTGCCTACGGCAGTGAGAATTTTTTTAGGCAATAGCTGTCGGAGATCGGTCCTCGAAAAGATGTAGGAATGCGTTAGAAGAGAAGCGATTGTTGTTCCTTCATCAAAGGTTGTCATTTCTTCTCAAAATAACCATGAGGGCAACATCATACTGCAATCGATTTTGAATTTCCCAAAATCTAAGACGACGCAAAACGTTTTGTTCACGTGCATCGCATCCTTGGTGAAGCCGTGCACAGCCTCCCTCCACAAAGTGTGACAAGCTTCTTGTTTCTTCATGGGTTTTCACCTCTTTTTCGTAAAATAGTCCATAATGAGATTTTTTAATTCCCTTTTTTATTGGTTTTATTGTAAAGTTTTATTGTTAGAGAGCTTCTAAGATTTTAGCTTGCAGCGATTGAATTTCTTCTCTATTTCTTTGTTTAGCTGTGTATGATTAACTTTTTTTGTACTTATAGACGTGGTGAATCCTCGCCTCAGGAGACCGCCAACTGTGCATAATAACTCGAAAAGTTTGGATGAAATTCAATTTATACAAATCCGCTGTTTGAGAGGAGATGTCCTTGCATAAGAAGAAACTATTAAACTAGTGAAAAAGGTTTTCTTAGTTTCATGACTATAGAAGATGCCAACTGTGCAGAAATACACAGAAAAACGAAACAGAGATGAAAGAAAGATGAGAGGAAGAAATGAAAGATGCTAACTAAGATCAAAGAGGTGCCCTAAAAGAAAACAAGGGGCAAAACTAATGGGAAAGGATCTTGCTCAGACAGTGTTATCCTACCCACAAGGTATTATGCCAAAAAAGAAGGAAACTATGAAAATGAGAAGAAAATACCTCTGAGAAGTTTGTCGCGCTCTGTGGAGAGGGACCGTGCACGCTTTTACCGAGAACGCAACGCAATTCACCGATAAACAAGTTTTACGCTGACACTGCAGTGGATGAAAATAAACTCAATCTGTTTTTCGTGCTGGGGTGCGGGATAAAAGGTACCCGTGAAAACTGGCCGACTGCTGCTAATCTGCCTTCGGCTCCGCGCGTCCGTGTAATTACGGCTGCCGTTCCGCCAGCTAGACATCCAGGACCGTCTGAGATCACCTAGTCCCCGCCCCCTACTGCCCTCTAACCAATGCCGCGCGCGGCGTTTGTGCCGCGACAGAGCGTTGCATACTGCGAATTTGGAAGGAAGAGGAGTGAAAAACGAATTCACGCAGCAAGTTCTGATGTACGAATATAGTAAACCGAGCGTGTATTATCGGCAATTAAAGAGAAAAAGTAGATACTTCTATCCAATTAAAAGATATATCATCAGAGGCATATCATAGAGTATCATTGTCGATTGATAAGAATGATACGCGTGATCTACATTGACCTCACTTGAGCAACTTCACACAAATAAAGATTATCTCGAAGAGATGCTGCAGGGAAAAGAGTAACATGCATGTATTTCTACGGATCTCATAATTTCACACATTCCACGCACTGACTGTCCTACATAAACTTGCGGTACCTATGTATGTGTTTGTCACGATGCCATTCAACAAATTCATGTTCAACTTGAGCTTGAAACCTTCAACACTTGAAAACTGAAAACTTGTAAGTGGACCTGGCTGCGGAAGAAATCTGAGTGGGAGTCGTGGATGACTTTCTCCAACATTCTTCTCGATGCTGTAGTTGTTACATCTGGGTTTCGGAGGGCGCTAATTTTTTTTTGTAGGATTGGCGAGGTTTCCGGAGCTAATTGCGAATTCTGCGGCTCTTCCGTTCCAATTGTCTTTGATCCTCCTTTAGCAAGCCTCGCGAGTTCGGACGTGAGTTTCTGGTTGTCATATTGATCCACGCCGGCGTATTAGCTCGAGTTTCTGAATGCGAACCTCTCTTGGTGGTTTCAAAACTCTTGGAAAAAACCCGTGGACTCCTGAAGGTGTCTAACAAGCCGATCATATTCCTTGTCGATGTTTTCCATTCTGGTATCCTCCCAAGAGTCAGCTGGCGAGGTCAAGATGTCCCAGTCAATGTTGGTTCTGGGATTTCGCTCTCTGAACTTCGCAGCTTTCTCTCCTTTCCATGTGAAGGAAATTCTCCCCTGGAGTAGCCGATGATCCGATCCCGTGTATTCACGATGACGTGGTCATTTCCATAACAGTACTCTCCACCGAATGGCTTCCATGTCCAGCATAGAGAGGAGGGCTTTAGAATTGCAAATTCCTTTTTGGGTGGTCATAGTCGACATGATAAACTCAGAAAATCCCTTCACCGTAACTTAGTGTTGGAGCGTAAGCACCGAAGATATTCAAAGCGTTCAATGGTGTTGAACCACAGCTCCTCATCCATAAAGCCCGATTACTGTAACGATTTGTTCGAAAAAGTTTGTCTTCATTGCCGTACTCGTGGTGAAGAGGATACCGACTCCGCTAACTCCTCTATCTGTCGCATGTTCCTAAGAACAGTTCTTGTTATAGACGGCATTCACTGGGTGGCGCCATCTCGTCGCCCATCCCGACGACGTCGTACTTAATCTTCCTGGTTGGTTCCTAATTTTCAAAGGCCGTCTTCGTTTCGCAAACATACGTGCGTTGCATATAGTCATAAATGTCCTTTTCCGTTTCGGAAGCCTAGGTGACCCCTGCAACTCCGTCCTCCATGGCGCTGTCGTATCAGGCATTTCTCCAAAGTCACGAGACTCTTTCTTGTTACTGTTACGCCCGTTTAATTTTAGATTTCATCAGCAGGTTCCAAGCCGCTGGTCACACGGGTTTTGCGGGAGGATGTCGCTTCCTCTTGAATGGACCAAAGGAGCTTATTGGTTGTAGGCGACTCTAAACCGCCGCCCTTGCACCTTTAAGTCGCTTGATTGCAGGCCACCTGGGAACGTGTGACGTAGCCCTGCGACTTGGTAATGGTGTATCAAAATTATCTGTAGGCTGGATTTCAGGACGCAGCTTTGATAAATATCGGCAGAAGGTGCAGAGTAAAAATGTAGTGTCAGATAATTCTTACACAGGCTGGATGCTTTTTTCCAAAGAATTGACCTAAGTTTGACTTATGAGTAATACCTCAAATTTCAGAAATCAAGTAAATGCGGTTTTCGTTCAACAGCGACGTTATATTCGTATCAGTTAGTCATTTAACACCTTTTAGCAAGTTATGAGAAGATTGTGAGGCATCACGCGAAGTGCAGTGATTACTGTCCAACCACATTAGCTGTGAAGAATGAACGCGATTTTTGACATGGGTTCCAGCTAAGTTGTTTTTACTGCTAAAAGCAATGCACAGCGAAATTTCGTCTTCAAAGACGTCTCCAAAAATCGATGATTGCTCATTTTCAGTGGAGCGTTTTCCTGAAAATTTTTTAAGGATACGTCAATGTTTCATCCTGACCGCTCATTGCTCATCATTCCCCACCTCCCCTGAATATTACCTCAGCTAGGATTAGTTTGGAATGACCTACAGTTGATACTGTCTGCGTAGCGATTGCAAGTTAGAGGTGTAAGAACGGTGTGAAAATGCTCACTGCTTGAAACCCTTTACTCAACGGAGTCAAACCACCTCCATTCGTACATTGAAATCCCTTCAAAACCAGATGTTGTGTAGTGTTGCATGGCTAAATTATCGAGGTTGTGAAGATTATGATAGTTTATATCCCAAATGATTATTTCTATTTGAGCCCAAATATGCATTCAGAGATGGTGTGCTTAGAGAATGCTCATTATTTTTGCGACATTCTGGTACGTTTTTAATTCTATAACACTATTGCTCAGGTTCATCTTAATTTCACTCGATCGTTGCTGGCGTGGGGTATAATAAACACAGTTTATGAAATGCTCCGCCGAACTTTCAAGCCTCATGAAGACGATATCAGATAGTGCCTTTTCTGCATTTTTTTCACCGCATTATTGCACTGCTATTTGAATGATGGAGATCTGTGGGATTTTCTGTGATGCACCTTTACATAGGAAAATTCTCTCTTTTTTCTTTCAAGGGAATACCTGCGTTTAAATTGATCAACCTCGTCTTTCACAGAACTTTTTTACCTCAGAAAGTTTCGTATTCATTGCAACTTATTTTTTGATGTATGCGATACGTTTGATGCCGTAAGGCAGACGTTTCTTTCACGTTTTGCATTGTTGCGTTAAAGCTCTATTGTAGTAACATACGCAGCATTGTTTCTTATACAGTCGCCACCCGACGGGTTCTATCGGGAGTTTCGCTGTTCTGATAGGCTCCTCAGAGAACTACGTTGAGGGTATTGGACGGCGGTCGCATGTAATATCTAACGTTAGTTGCCCAAGTCACAGCGTGTCAGTTGTTGTTTTATGTGCTGTTCCATTTTAGGTTGTTATGAGTTGGTTTTTTTTCTTTTTCAACTATGGTTCAAAATGTTTCTTTCATTATTATATTCTTGACAACCGATTTGTTGATGTTGTGTTTTTTCTGCTGTGAACTCTAGTCAGATACGTTATGTGCTTTTCTAAGAGACTATAGAACACGAATTTGATAAAACAGTGGATCATGGGAAGAACACGAGTTTGATGAAAATGTGGAACATTTGAAGAACACGAATTCTTTTTTTACTGGTCTGAGAGGGCCTAGAAGCTAGAAGGGGGCACAGTTACATTTCAGTCATGTTCATCCTACAACATCAAGGGCTTTGGATGTTCATAGCCTACCGGAAAAAGCTAGAGAAAGGGTTGTATGTTGCGGTATCCGAGGTTGTTCCGCTGTTTTCTCCTTAATTATAGTAAGAAATGACGTGGGAGACGCAGACACCACTTTTTACGACGACTTCAGTTGCAGCGCGCCACTCTTGGGCAAGCGCCTCATTCAAGTCGAAGATCAGTGATTTCTTCACACTAGCCTATTCAAGTGAAACCAGTGAATAGGGTGCTGAGGGGAGCAGAACATGTTCATAGCGGAGCATTGTAAGGTACCCCGTAGGAACTAAAGCGGTTTCCACGCTGTTTTTACTACAATTAGGAAGGAATGAGCGGATCCATCCCGGATCCCTCAATCTACAACCTCACCTCTACCTTTTTCCGTGGATTCGCTCTTCGCGTCAGGCTTCCGGTATGCTGCATTCAATGTGTGGGTACAGTCTTCGTACATCACACGGGAGAGAATTCGAGTTAGAGTGTGAGATAAGATTTACGAGACAACATGTGAACGAGAGGGTGGAATATTTCCAACGTTGCTTTAGTGAGCGGTGATGAGGAGCGGCGCGGCAATGTGATATAGAACATTGCCCCGGGGCAGTGGTCGTATTTCTCATTTTGTACTGTATAGAACTGAACGAAAGTTGAGCGTTATAGGTAGTCGAAGATGCTGATTATGGATATGCGCATTGCGCAGACGAAATCTTCCTCTATCTTTCCATTTCACTTTTTTCCGCTCATCTATCACTTAGGGTATGCAGAATGTCTAGGAAACAATGAGGATATTCGATTGCTGATATCATTATATCGTCGAAAGTGCCTTCAGACAGCTATTCAGATTATTGATACTGACTTATATTTGCTATATAGACAGTGGAAGCAACTGTTTTTCTTCACGTACATAGGTCATAATTTTAATGTGTGCCGAGAACCTTTCTAAGCTAATGCATATATTTTCTCACATGCCTCAAGAAACTTTTACACTTTGTCAAGCAATTTGTAGTCTCCTAAGATAATCTGTGTTAGTATCTTTGAAAAAGAGTGTTACCGTCGCAAAAAATCGACAGTTCATACTGGTATTTCCTGACTTATCTGAGTTGACTTTATCGGCGGACAGGTCTTATTCCCTGAAGCGGTTGACTGCATCTTCGCCGAAGTGTAGTTCTTCAGGATAGCTGCGTTTAACCTTCTCGATCTACAGCAAGAGTCCACCCAGAATCCATCCTTCGTCACTGTTCCAAATCCTCCGAGATCTGGCATCCAGTGTGAACTGTATGTCGACACCGTGTTACCCGAGTACCTCAAGTCAACCATGTTGGGTAGTTAACCGTAACCGTAAGTTTGTTGCCAAAGATTCTACGTCCCCTTTAGGCAGTCGACCTACTTGGGTTTAGCTTCAGTAGTGGCTACACAGGAATACCTTTTGGAATATTTGGATGACTCTTAGGGTGGCGTTACACGACATTCTCGAATACGATCCCCGTATTCATCCACTCCTCCTTCAACGCTGATGCGACCATTCTCCGTTGCTGCCAATTCAACATAAAGGGAACTTCGTGTGTTCCGAAAAAGCAAAGTCGAAACTTTGCAGAGAAACAAATTCAGGTGTGACATTCGGTAACTGACAGGAGCAAAGACGAAGTAGTAGAAGAAACAACTTTGCTGAAATGTTGTTTAAATATTGCTATGGGAAATATTTTCATTTTTACTCTATTCTGTTTTTATTATAAAATTTATGATATATCTTTACCTACTGATTAAGGCTCATAATACGACAAACAAAGAGAAGAGTCAGGCGAATAGGTCGAATTGCAACGAAAAAACCAACATTTTGTTCCGACATTGTGAGAAGGGTAGGACGCAAGCTCGAAACCCTGCTGAGTAAAACATTTGCAAAAGAGTTGGAAACTTGAGACTCTAAAAAACGAAGAATTCAATTATATATAGCTTTCAGCAGTTCAAACGTGGACTTACTGGAGTTTAATTACCAAAAAAGCTCAGATTCTGTTCACATTGTTAGGTCTGGGAGATCGCAAATAACTTCGTGATAAGGGGACCGTGAGAATTACTTCAGGTAGTTTTTCAGAGAAGATGGTTTTGTCTACAAAGTAGTCGTACCGCTGCTTTTTGCAATATCCTAATTTTTTCATCAAAAATTAAAAAAAAAACGGCGAAGACCATGCATCTGCTAGAGAAAATCCTCGAGTACAAAGGAAAGTAAGGGGAGTTGCTGTTAAGTTAGTCCGACTTATTAGACTTTGTTCAAGATCATACACTTTTCGGCGCGCGAGCAAAAATCTGGATCATGGCAAATTTTCCCATAACAGGACATAAAAAAAATCACCCATGTATTTTGGTAGAGGGGCTAAGGAAAGCCGTATATGCAGAATTTCTTCTTTCCGGTTCTCTCAAACGTTAGATGGGAAAAATCCAAGAAAGAGTTTAAAAATTCTAAACTTTTCACATCTAGATTCCAAAAAATAGAACTCATCGCAAAGGACAACAGCACGACTATTTTGCGGGAAACCTTACTCTATAAAAAGCCACCCAAAGTATTTGTCCAGGTCCCCTTATCACGAAGTTATCTGCGATCTTCCAGACCTGACAATGTGCACAGAGTTTGAGCTTTTTCTGCCGGCAAATTCCGCTTGATCAGCTTTAAGCAGCTGACAATTACTTATAATTATAATTGAATTCATGCTTTAGGAGTGGTTTCAGGCTTTTACCTTTCTTGCAAAAATGTACCTCAGCAGGGTGTTGAACCTGGGCAGCCCCACTGTCAGATTGTCATCACGTTGTACACCTTCAAAACGAAATGTTGATGTCCCCATGTTA
This sequence comes from Necator americanus, assembly GCF_031761385.1. Classification (NCBI taxonomy): domain Eukaryota; kingdom Metazoa; phylum Nematoda; class Chromadorea; order Rhabditida; family Ancylostomatidae; genus Necator; species Necator americanus. Next base: position 16,750,465 of record NC_087376.1, read on the forward strand.
CTGTCCTGCGCCTGAAATTTAGTATAATGTTTTGCAATGAATGCAATTGACATTGTTTGGTGTAATATTTTGTAATGTAATTATTTACCACTACGTAATATTTGGTCCTGGTTATCATGCATCTTCCATTCACTACTGCTAACCGCACACTCCCTTACAACCCCCTTCCCTTGCAGTGCCCTCCCTTTACGACTCCTCGATGAGAAAATCCCATCACACGCTTAACCTGTACACAGGTCGCAAGTATTCATAGCGCATACTTAAAGGCATCACTCCACGAATCTGAGGTGGTGCGGATTTCAGGTGGAGTATTCGTATACGGGATAGTAGATTATGGAGAGGGGGTAATTCCGTCCATTTCTTCTTAACTGCCGTAAAAAAACGGCCCGGAATATACGGCTTCGGGCTTTCTGGCGCTCTATTTCCTACAAGGAATTCGACTGGAGCGCGCCAGCCTTGTGCGGCGCCGAATCTTCCGGACCGTTTTTTACGGCAATTAGGAACAAATGGACGGAATCACCCCCCTCTCCATAATCTACTATCCCTTATAAGAATACTCCACCTGTAATCTGCACCACCTCAGATTCGTGGGGTGATGCCTTTAAATGTCTGATCGCATTTAATATAAGCAGGGCCACTGCGAGCAAGTAGCGATCAATCTCGTGAACGCGGTCGTGCAAGTGCCCAATAGTAGTAGTAGTAGTACGGAATATGGGAACCGCAGCAAATCATCTCACAATTCAGGGAAATATTTAGTTGGTATCACAAAACTAGATTTACCAATGCTGTTATGTTTGCTGAAAACACAAATCGGGAGAAGAAGATTTGTGCATCGTTGCACTTTATTAGAAAGTGCCAGAATGCAGGAAGTATTAGAAAGAAAGTTCGACTGGAGAAAAATCGTGTATTTTTCATCTTATATCGAGTGTAAACGATGTAGCCATTGGTGTGGATTTCCTATGCTTTCATGCAGAATTCTTATATGCCAGTAGTCGTTGTCTATACGATGGTTACGAGAGGTTGGAGTTGTTGGGCATGTAACAGCTGATACTGATGTTGAATGCGTTGCAGTGAAACGCGTTAACAATGGCCAGCTGGTAGAAGAAAGTATCTAAATTCGTAATCAATGTTTTTTTTTTTCTATACACGTAGATTTGCTACTAGAAGAGGAACGGTGTTGTACTACAACAACACGCTATTCTGAACAAGGAACTCGAAGTCTTAGTCTAGAATAAGAAGCAGAATATTGTTTTATCTGTAGGGACAGGCTACTTCGCCGTTTTCTGACATTATATTTGGGCACAAATGCTAATTATATGAAATGTTTACCAATCAAATCACAGAATTACACAATCTACCAAAAGAAGTCCGAAAGATTTGAAAGCTTCTTGAAATTTTGACATAGAATTTCATAGTATACTGTGTTCCTAACCCTACCATTGTCAGTCTGACGCACGCGACAAAAGATAGTAAGGCTGACAGGTTGTGAAATACTGAGTTGTTAAGGGCCATGATATCCAACGAATCACGTTGAAACAACCGGTCGCTCAATAGTTGTTTGGTAGGGCTTACAAAGCTGATTGCATTTCGCTACGTCGGCATTGCGATGTTGCGATATACGAAGCTGTAGGTTGTCGAGCGCTTCAGTTTAGTTACGCAGCTTTGAGGACAAGCTTACATCTTGTGTGAATGTGTGGGGAAATTCGGATCAGTCCAGCGTACAAACGAACTACTGCTTGTCATATCTGCAAGTAAAGGTGTCGGCGACTTCCACTATCTTTTTTTGCCGCTGCTCAGTCCAGTTTCTTTGAAAATTTTGATGTAGTTTTCTTCACATTCATATTTAGTTCTCATTTTCTGCCCATTTTCTCTAAGGACAATATGAACTAAAAAGTATCCAGTAAGGGAGCATGGAACTCATAATCTTAGAACGAACATTCTGTCACCAACTAAGACATGACATTTAAAGCAATGCTATTAGGTTGGTGCAAAAATAAACATTCATTCACGTTTTCACATGTACCCTTCAAAACGCAACAACTCGTCTCAAAATCAACTTTATCAGTCGAACCATTTCAATCCACGGATCTCTGTCAACGAGACGCAAGTTTGCTTACTCCCGCTGCATAAAAAATCGAGCTTTTGGTGTCTATGAACTTCTGGAAGTCGTTTCCGGCAGCAACTTGTTTTTGAAAGATCTTACCTCTCGGTAGCTGTCCAGATGTTTCAAAAAGTAATAGTCAGGTGGTGAAAGGTCCGGCGAATACAGTGCGTGAAGCAGAGTCTCGTAGCCTAACTCGTCCTACTTTAGTAGCCACCTTTGAAATGTGTGGCCGGGCATTGTCGAGTAGGAGAATCGGGCCTTTTCTGTTCACTAACGCTGGATGAAGAAGTTAAAGTTCCCAGTGCATTTTGTCCAGTTTTTTGCAGTACTTTTTTGCGGTGATGATTTTACCAGGTCTCATGTGCGTGTAGTGGATCACACGTGTACGTACGTACGTACACGTATGTATGTATGTATGTATTTATGTATGTATGTATGTATGTATGTATGTATGTATTTATGTATGTATGTATGTATGTATGTATGTACGTATGTATGTATGTATGTATGTATGTATGTATGTACATACATACATATATACATACATACATACATACATGTATACATACATACATACATACATACATACATACATACATACATACATACATACATACATACATACATACATACATACATACATACATACATACATACATACATACATACATACATACATACATACATACATACATACATACATACATACATACATACATACATACATACATACATACATACATACATACATACATACATACATACATACATACATACATACATACATACATACATACATACATACATACATACATACATACATACATACATACATACATACATACATACATACATACATACATACATACATACATACATACATACATACATACATACATACATACATACATACATACATACATACATACATACATACATACATACATACATACATACATACATACATACATACATACATACATACATACATACATACATACATACATACATACATACATACATACATACATACATACATACATACATACATACATACATACATACATACATACATACATACATACATACATACATACATACATACATACATACATACATACATACATACATACATACATACATACATACATACATACATACATACATACATACATACATACATACATACATACATACATACATACATACATACATACATACATACATACATACATACATACATACATACATACATACATACATACATACATACATACATACATACATACATACATACATACATACATACATACATACATACATACATACATACATACATACATACATACATACATACATACATACATACATACATACATACATACATACATACATACATACATACATACATACATACATACATACATACATACATACATACATACATACATACATACATACATACATACATACATACATACATACATACATACATACATACATACATACATACATACATACATACATACATACATACATACATACATACATACATACATACATACATACATACATACATACATACATACATACATACATACATACATACATACATACATACATACATACATACATACGTACATACATACATACATACATACATACATACATACATACATACATTATGCTGAACGATACCATCAGCTATACCTGTGGAGGCATCGCATTCTTAGGCGTCAGATGATGCCGTTGCAGCTGTCGCAGACATTTTCCCGATGAGTGACTTTTCCAGGGGTGCGCGAAATAGTAGTGAATTGGAATGTTCTTACAACTCAGTTTTTGGCACCTTTGTGTTTTCAAATTTCTACTGGCACAATGCTCGCACTTCGTTTATGGCGGTGGTCGCCCATCCCTCATGACATATCCATCACTACTCGCTTTAATAACTTGTTACAGTGATTCTTTCCGTTCAAAGTTATCAGATAGGCGTAAACATCGCGTTGCGCACTGCGCCATGTTTTACTGATGTGGAGCGTAGTAGTGTGCTCTCCGGAAATGCCTTGCGGTACCAATTTACTCTTTTTAAATGATTGGATTTCTTATTCGGGTTGCATACTGAAAAACGACCGCAGTTGCGGGAGAGATATTCCGAAAAGACGCGCAGTAGTAAAGTAATAGCAGAAAACCCTGCTTCGCTTTCTTGGCCACATTATAAGAAGATTATCAGATCGTCTTTTCCACAATCGCTTTCGCATAGTTTATGTGGTTTGTATGAGAACTAGTTTTACCTTTTTCTAGTAGATAGTAGATTTTATCGTACCTTTTCTTTTCTAGTTAGCTATGCTAACATTGTGACCTATATTCTTACGAAGTAATGAAAAAAGGAAAGCTCTGTGAAAGTTGCTCCACTCATGTGATAGTGCGCGAATGCTGCCTAATCTGGTTACTGGGGTGGAGTTTGCAAATAATACGTTCGGGATAATACGTCTCGCAATCGATAGAAGCTGAACACACACCTGATTGCGTAGTGTGGTGCGCGTCGTTCTTCGCATCATTTCGTCGATAATCGGTTTTCTACTTAATATTTTGTATAAAGAACATGAGGTCGTCTCAAGCACAGCGTATTTTAACATTTCCGATACGGCTTTTATTTATTTATATTCTTTCAGAATGTCTGCAAATGTTACACGCCCCTTATTCGACCAGATGGATTGCAAGTATACTTGCTTCTGCGGAGCCACGCATATTCGTGTAAGCTAAATGATGTGATCATAATCGATTAATTCTACTGCACTGGAAAAACGTGCATATTTATAGCCGAAGAAAAGTTCACCGAAGAAGTTCAGGACAGTTTTTTTTTCAGAAAGGGGCGCGAGCGGTAGCTGTGCTTCTCACTGTTTCCACAGCTATCAACATCTTCTTCAGCTTGACGAGGACATCTACGGTTGCAGTTTACACGCTCATGATGTAACCTGTCTATTGTTCTTCTTAAGTAATTAGATATGTTTTTCCTTCTTCTTAGAAGATGAGATGGACTCCAGGAGTAGTGTCGCTTTTTTTTCTTTCTCAACCTTCGCGCGTCATTAGTTTCTAAGTTTTCTCCTCCTGCTGAGATTATTTCAGTGTTGAAAATGCTATTTTTATTGCTACAGGATTTAATGCTTAAGTATAAAGTGCTGAGCGGATGTAGAGCGGCCAGGATCAAGTGTGATGATGGGACACGACCTTTTCGATCAGCCCCCACCCTATGTACAAAATTTCTTTCTTCTGGACGTTTGGTTCTCTCAAAGATTAGAAGGGACAAACCCAAAAAGAGTGTGAAAATTTTAGTATTTGTCCCATCAAAACCTCAAAAAGCCTGAGAGGTGTAAAAACAACGACATGACTTTTTTTTATAGCGACCCTCCTTTCTGAAAAACTACCCAAAATTTCTTTTGGTACTCTTATGACAAAGTTATTCGCGATCTCCTAGACCTAACAATGTGCACAGAATCTGAACTTCTTTGGTCATTCTAATAAATCTACTTCTAAACTGCTGAAAACTACGTATAATCAAATTCTTCATCTTTTAGAAGTGGTTTCAAATTTTTCCCCTTTCACTCTTTTGAAAAAAAAAACTGACCCATGGTGTTGTCGAACTTTCGTCGTCCCATAGTTACATTGTCAACACGTTGTACATTCTCAAAACAAAATGTTGGGCCTTCCATGTTACTGTCTACCGCCTGAAACTAAACGCAATATTTTGTAATTTATGTGATTCTTTGGTATTATTTATTGTAATGTTTCATAATGTGTAATTATCTAGTACTACGTAATATTTTGTTCTGGATATCATGTTATCCTTCATTCAGTACTGCTCACTGTTCATTCCCTTACGATCCCCTTCCCTTTCTTAACCCCCTCCCTTTGACCCCGATGGGAAAATCCCATCATACTTGACCCTGAGGGAAGTCGGTAGGAGGTTCTCCTCCCTGCACGATCGATCGGAGGTTTGAATCCGCCCTAGTGCTCACCAAGCTTTTCATCCACCCGGGGTCGATAAATTGGTACCAGACTTGTCTGGGAAGATAAAACACTGACTTGATTCATCGGCTATCTCCCGCAAGTCACTATATGGGCTAACACATCTTCGCAAACCCAAAGCGATTTTGAATTGAAGTGAACTAAGCGCACTGATTAACGCTATACCCCTTCTTCATCCTTTATAAAGCGCTGCTTGAACCTATCGTCATTAATATTTTCCAACCGATTTACTCCAATTATTTTCTGTTATTTGTTCCAAGAAATGGAAGAGTTCATTAAAAAGTGAGAAGAAAAGGTAGATGGTCTTTCGATGCTTCTTCCTTTTTATAAAAGCAAAAGATTCTAAGGAATCGATCTTGTTATACCTCAATCTATCACTCCGTACCGTTTTCGTAAACTCCAAGGCCATTTCAAAATCAGCAGTGCTTTGTTGGAATTTGCCAGGCAGTAAAAGAGCAGAAGGAAGCAACTGTGCGAATTATTGCAAGCAATGTCCTCTCATCCTTTTTCGCCAGCATGTGTTTGTTTGAAAGCTTTCTGCTGCATCCCAGTGTTCTGCATTTTTTCTGCATCCCTTCATATTTGTAGTTTTTCTCAAACACAAATCTCTGGAATTGGTTCCTTATAAGTAGGTTTCAGTTTCTGTCATCAGGACAACTTAATGTTAAAATTCATAGTGGTTTTCAAAAGTTGTTATCCTTTTTGCTTCACTAGCAACGTTCTATAATGACCGACAATTGGAAATGTCCTGTGCGTATCTTTGCAGCACTTCCCGTTTCTTAGTAGGAATCATTCCAAAATCGCTGAATATCCGAGTATAGGATGACATTCGCTACGCGGAAAGATTCCGTTAAGATGATCACTTTAGATCTTCTCTTGAGAATTAGTTTTCGTATCTGATTTTGAAACAGCTAATCGTGAAAGTTTGGAATTAATCCATATTAATGGCCGAGATTGGAGAAAGCACACGACAAGTATTCCAACTAAGTATACCAGTAGCGGTAATTGTGGAACCCAGCGGTCTATGCGTGCTGTAAGAACGAGCTTTCCTCAAGCTGTATTTTAGAGTTCTTCTACCGAATACAAGCTCAAAACTCCTCAGATAGGTTTTACAAGTTAATACCAGCTTACGCCTAGCTCAGTTATGACCATTTCTTGTTCTTTGAAGCCTTTTCTTGCCCACCACTAAAAAGACTCTTAAATTCAGTCAGTATCGACATGTATCATCCCGAAAGAGAGAAGGGTCAGCATACAACCTTCAAGGGGATGCTCTAATATGAGATGTTTATGGAAAAGTGAGACAAGGATCAACATTATGTCATTAAATGCTACTGCTGCATATCATTGCGTACTTCCTTCTACGTTTATGAACAAGACGGAGCACGAGAGTTCGCCATTTCTCAGAATAACAAAGCACTTATTTTTGACTGATTGCTGATGTCTCCTGTTCAACTTCCTGACAAGAACTGTCTGAAAAGAGCACGACAAAAGTTCGTGTGTTCATCCAACTTCCCTACTCCTAGACATTAGTGCTTCGAAAAAGCATTCTATGCTTCAATACAAGGCGCACGTTGATGTGCTCATGATAACCCTTCAAAACGGAGAACGAAAGTTGAGGGCAGCACATTACGGAACTGACGATATTGAAATCGTCCATGTTCGACTGTCCTTGAATCTTGGCATGTTGAATACGTAGCTTTTTTTATTGATTTGCTTGAGCTGTGGCCAAGATTGGTATTGATATTTATTAGCAGATAACGTTTCGGCGTTTTCGTCTTCGTCAAAGCCTGGAAAAATCAAAGCCATTAGTGATTTATTCTCTCAAGCGCCTTATCACCTGCAGAAAGCATCCAAACGGTAGGCAAACTCAAACAGCAACACATTGGTTACTGTTACATTGGTTACACATTGGTTACAGCGCTTACCTCATTAGCTAGACTTGGTAACGCAACAGACCACCACGTACCACAACTACGAATATCGTCCTGAAAAACGGCATGGGAAACGTCCTACGATTTTTCCTACGAGACACCTTATAACACGCCACCCTTGTACATACATACATTGGTTCCCTCAGCAGCCCCCTCATTGGTTTTATTTGATTAAACTGCTGAGGAAACCTCACTTATTTTCGTCCGTTCGCAGACGCAGCGTGTTGCGAGGTGGCGCGTTGCAAGGTGCCTCGTAGGAAAAATCGCAGCTGAAGGTCGTTCAGTTCAAGCGGGCGAATTGAGCTCATTGTCACGCTCATATTTTCAATCTACATCCCTAACCTTATCTTTTCTTCTAGAAATCATAACATCTTCAATTTCCTGGTGTACTGTGGAAATCTTATTATCAGTAAAATTCATGTAGAAAGTTATGTGTTGCGCAACAACATCTGGAATGAGAAGACCCACATCCAAAACTGTGTTATGGGAAAAATCTTGGCGTTCTAACGGAAATAAATGCATGCAGATCTGCCTTTGCTGTCGTCGTGTTTGGGAGTTTACTATATGGAATTTATAAAGAAATGAGGATGTATGTGGTACCTTACTTGGTCTTCCAGGTTCGCCATATCTGTGCTTTTTATTACTAAAATCCAGCCCTCAAATGTACGTTGTTTTACCGAGTTCAAGGTAATATCGGTTGGGATCACTGTCATGGTTCTTCTCTTGTTTATCATAGCAATAGCAGCAAAATCAAACAAGGTGATTGAATTAGCGAAAGACATCGGAAGCGTGAACATCCATTTACCTCAAAAACAGCTCGATTCAGGTGCGATCAAAGTCTTCGAACAACAGCGTTTGCTTATGTACAAATACTGACGAGTTTTATTTCAGCACTTGCGTCGTTCACAGTAGTATTTATTGTAACGCTATGTTTGGGTGGACTCATCCAAGTCTACTTTTTTGAGGTATCACTTAACTTGCTTTTGATGATTGACTTGTTGATTTTATACAATATTTGCAGGTCGTTTATTCATTCTATGGATTTCTCCGTGATCGCGAAAGCTCATTCAATTTCAATTTCGAAGTTACACCTGCAATAAGGCCTCTGGAAACCATGTTTGGCTCAGTGGATGAAGTTCCTCCACCATATCAGGAGCAGCAGTAAAAGACCAAATTATACATTAGCCTTGTTACGTACACGCGGTGATGTACGAGTGATTTTATAATTGGTTTCTACCAAATATATTTCCAATAACATTCCTTCACAGACTCTTTCTTTCTAGAATACGCACACAACATAGAATCCAAAACTCTTTTCTGAGAGTTAATACACACGATTTACACTCAGCACTTCCGTTCAAAATATCCTCGAAAAGTTAAATGATCAAGCTTGGTGATGGGACACAACCCCCTCAAAAACGATCTCCTCCTCCACCTTCCTTCGCAAAAATTTGGCTTTCGGGATGTGGAACCTACACAGTCCCACTGTCACATTGTCAAAACAAAATTTAGGTTTTTTTCATTTTTATTTTTTTTTTTGCGATTTCTTTGTAATTCCACCTAAGCGCTTCATTCTTCTCCTTCTCGTTGTATTATGTGCTTTAATCAGCCCTTAAAAAAATCTTTAAGGTTCTAAAATGTGGAACCGTTCCAACACCAACACTTCAACAACATTTCAGCAAATGTGCATCTTCTACTACTTGCTGTTTCTTCGCTCCTACCACCTACCGAATTTTCTTTCTTGCTATTCGTTCGACAACGAATTTTTGACGTTCGACGAAATACAGAAATCCCCAAGATATTGAATTTGCAGAAACGGAGAACTGTCGCAGCAAAGTGGGAACTATTAAGGAGATGAAAGTGGGTGGACACGGTCTGCCGGTACTTGGTACTAAATCTCATTAAGTTGGAACCCCACTTTTTTTTCCTGGAATTTGACCTGTTTTATCTCATACCTTTATCACCTTGACTCCCGTTGTTCTTTGAACTAGTCGATTCGGCGCCAGTAATGCTTCTATTTGTCCCGATCGCGTGCGAAAGTAGCCCACTGGTTTCTCTTTTCGCGTGAAATATGAACATTAATATTTCTTTCAACAACTTCGTGAACAAATCTGACCATCGGGTCGGTGGTCTTCCTGTGATGCGCTTAATATCGCGTGGAACCCGGCCACTGACGGCTTTGGTCCAACGGTTGCCGTTGAAGCTCATCACGTGTCCGCCTTTTGCTGTCCGTGGCAAATGCGACGGCGTCTCTAATCATCAATCGCTGACGTAGGATACAACTTCGAATCCCGTCCCTCGCTTCCATGAATATTTCTAGTATCACTCTCTCCACTGGGCGTTCAATGACGCTCACCGCATTCTCTTCCTGCTTACGAAGAACCCTGGTTTCTGAAGCATAAGTCAAAGCAGGAAGTACGATGGTGTTGAAGAGGTGAGCACGGAACCGCGTGCTCCTGCTCTTCTTCAATACATCCTCGATGCTCTTGTATGTTCCCGAAACCACTCTTTTCCTCCTGCCCGTCTCGGAGGTAAGGTCGTATATATGTATATATATATATATATATATATATATATATATATATACATATATATATATATATATATATATATATATATTCGGATATTGTTCGCCCCGTTGAGCGTAAATGTGCATCCGAGACCCATCCGTTACGCATGAACGTCGACTTTTGCAGATTCAAGTGAAGACCACACGTTTCGTTGAACTCGATCAGCATTCGTTCAGGTCCGCTGATGTTAGATGTTATTAGAACTATGCCAACTATGTCATTTCCATGTCGTCCTATTCCAGCCTGCGCCCTGCGTTCTCGCTACTCTTGTGAAGAGCTCGTAGATGACGAATAGTAAGCAGAATGAACGATAGTTCCCGATGTCATGTGGATCTCCCTCCTCCACTATTTAGGGACCTTGCGTTCCGACAAGAAACGTGTAAAGATTCTCGCCAAAGTGTTAATGATAACTGGTGGAAGATTCTTCAGTTGTCCACATCTTATCCTATCGGGTGCCGTATGATTTCTTACCGGCATGAAAGCATGTCGTACTTCGGACGGGAGAACCTCTGCAATGACATGTCCGTCTTCCCTCACATTGTGTCAAGGCAAAAGGGCAGGGCTGTCGAACAGATCAAAGTAGAAGTCGTAGATGATTTCCTCCATTCCCCTTCTCGATGTTGTTCCATTTGTAGTCTGGGGAGCACTCATCCTCGTTTTTCGATTGACGAATATTCAGCGGGCATAGTGAATGCTCTTTCCTGCCTCTGCAGCTTCTGTTAACACTTCTGCTCCTTCCTCTCCAAGGTTCTTTTATCGCTTCTGTGCAAAGCCTTGCGAGCTTGGACGTGAGTTATTAATTGTCTGCGGTTCGTTCAGCTCCATGCCGACGTATCAACTCTAGAGTTTCCGCAGAGGCGTCTTTTGGTGGTTTTAGAACTCTCAGCCTTCCCTGTGCAGTCATGAAGGTGTTCAACAAGCCGATCGTATTCTTCCTCGATGTTGTCCATTGCGGAATCTTCCCAAGAAGCGGCTAGCGCAGCGAAAAGATCCCTGTTAATGATGGCATTGGGAAATCGCTCTCTGAACTTCGCGGTTTTCACTTCTCTCAGGGTGAACGAAAATCTTGCCTGGGGGAGGCAACGGTCCGATCCCGTATAAAGCTTTGACACATTAGCAACATCCGTCAAGCAAAGCCTTTTACTGACGATGATGTCGTCCGGAGAGGAGATCTTCTGGAACTGCGAGTTCGTATGGGTATTCCTAATTGTCATGTTAAACTCGGAAACCCTCTATCTCTGTCTGTTCCACTGGAATCCGTGGAGCCCGATATGAGGTCCCTCAGGCGTTTTTCTGGGGCCAATTTTGGCGTTGAAATCAACTATTTGTAACGTGCATAAAATTTTAAAACCTATGGGTAGGTTGCAAGCCTCTAGTCCCACGAGCTTTTGGGAAAACCTTGCATTCCTTCGGAGTGGACAGGTGGAGCTTATTTGTTGAAGAGAACTCCACACCGCCCCCATTGCACCTCCAAGTCACACGAATGGAGAGTTTGGCCGGACCGAATTGCGGCTTACAAAGACGTTATGAGTCAGTCCTGGTACAGAAGAAACAGAGAGTTCGTCATCTGAATCCTTTACTTAGTGGTGGCACAAAGTCGCTTTTGGTCCGCGATTATTTTTTTACTTCCATCTCCGTAAATTTTAATTATCGGAGATAGCCAGGAAAACAATCAGTCTCACGCATGTTTCGTGATCAGAAGTCAGGAAAAAAGGTACACATTAGTGCTACCTACATTTGCATCTTTAGTGTCGAAAAACTGAAGGGTGTTAGCTGTGAAACCGGGGCAGCTAGGCACCGAATTAACCCAACTTCTACTGGGATTAACACTGCATTTCGACTTTCGACAGCACTGAAGAACTGACAGAAAAGGGACCTTAATGTAGAGGGTATGTGTCTGGCTACTGGTACATTTTGTCCAAGGCCAAATACTTTCACTTTCTTCGTACAACAAAATATGATTTTGCATAGGTTGACCCATCAACACAACACAGATTACGCCAAACGCCGCTCAATGCAAAACTAGAAATTGAAAAAAAAATTGGAGTGGCCTCAAGTAGATCATTTCCTGATCATTCACGGCTGTTTCCTCATCTCTAGCGATTACTACTCAAATCCAACGTTCTCCGCAGTGAATGTTTATTCCAAAGATATAAAATTAAAACAAAGTCACAAACTGTTCTTCAAATTTCCATCAAATCGTGAATTTCTTCGACAATCCTGACATATGGATGTAAAAACTTCAGGAAGCTTCATTCTAATGTTCTACAACTGAAACCAAAATAATTTAAACTTACTCGAGATTTAATCTTCGATCAGTAGCACCGCACGGAAATATGCAGAACCTCAGCCGCCAAGTTATACTTAAAATAGCGCTTGTGTTGCAGCGCGTGAACGAATTTTAATGCGTGTCCAGAGGAATACACCAAATAATAATACAGAATAACAAATAATGCAGTCGCCTTTTTCTGGTAAATACGAGAGAAAGAAGCTTATTCAAAATCACCATCTTTGTTAGTGTCCCATCAATACATGGCAGTAATAGCGACGTCTCAAGGGGAGACTCATCGCCAATAAAAGAAAACATTTCATTTCATAGCTTACTAACTACCGATATGTATCACAAATCCGCTTTAGCGTTATGACCAATGTGCTGTACTGTGAACAGAAGCAAATGAGCAAAAAGCCTATAAAAATGCGAAATGCACGCTAGGATAAAGGGAGCATGCTTGTTGGCACCACTCATCGCTGCAGTTCGCGACCTTCCTACATCGTTCCGCTAGCTTCACCGCCACCATGGCCGCAGTCGCTTACGCTACTGCACCCAGCGTTAATTCACTTTGACCCGACTATACCAATATGTAGCACAAAACCCCCCAGACGTAATGACGAATGAACGGTTGCGTCGACGGAAACAAACGAACAAAAAGCTTATAGATATGTGAAATGTCCATTGCAGTATAAAGCAGTAGCATATCTTTGATTACGTGCACATTACGTTCAGTGAGAAAGATCCACAGATGAAAAGGCAAAGTTATGACGACGAACGTCCAATCATGTTTTGTATTAAACCAATATTCTTTCTGATTGCCACTCATTAATGAAACAAAACAAAGCAATTAATCTTAACTACTAATGTCTAAAAATTAGACAAAAGGTAATGAAATTACAGAAACGAAGAATACCATGAGCTATACAGTGACTACCGATCAAATCGCATTCATGAAGATGAGATTAAGTAGAGGCGGTCTCGCACCGGAATACCCGTACAAAGGTAAAAAAAAAAAACTTGGAAGAAATCTTGCGAAGTACCAATCACGACATAGTGGCACCAAGATGTTTCCGCATGTACTCATATACAACATAACTGATACTGACAGCAGGAATTACCTTAAATGAAACGACTTCAAAATGTAGATTAAAAAAAAAATTGGGCAAAGAAATACTGCCTTCATGAAATTGGGAGCTATTCCTCGATAGAGACCGAAAAATCCTTCATTGTTTAGAATGTAACGAATTTGACCACTCATAGTATCAGGTTGCATCGTATCACCAGAAATTGCTGAATAACTAATACTATAGAAGAGATAAGTGGTGGATCAGTGAAAAACTTCTCTAAAAAAGTACCTCTTGCCTGTAGTCGGGTCCTCACAAGTGCCAAGGGGTAGCTGGCAAGCTGACCGCAAGTTGAGCTGCATGTTCCACAAGCCAGTAAAGCAACAACTCCAGGCTCTGCTCCACCGTTGTGATGTCGAACATACAGCTTCTTAAGTGTTTCATATACGGCCAAATCGATACCCGCATATGGTATGATACCCAACAAATTGGGAACGTATCCCTGAATGTTGTGCTGAGCATAAAGATCTCAAGTATTAATATCATTCGAAAATACCTTGTAGAAACAAACAATCCCCTCTTTCTTATACATTTTGCGTGCAAAATGAAAAAAACCGTTATCCAGTTGACCGGTTTTTCTCAATGCAAGCCTTGTTTTCAAAACTTCCATCGGATATATTACGGTTTGTGACACAGCTCCAGCTAAAATAACAAAAACGGCTTTAAAAAAAAAGCACAAATGCAAACACCTCACCAGCAGAACCAGCCAGAAGCCTCTCAAAGACCGTCAAATCGTCGCTGTTTTTGTATTTTTGTATAAGCCTTTTACACTGTAAAAGGATGTAAAACCGGAATTCAGCAACAAGAACGCAATCAATAAGGGAAATAGTAACACTACTGTTCAAACTGACTCATCAAAATATACTATCTGTGTCACTAGAATTTAGTTTGACTACGATGCTGATCCAGTCTACGCATTACGCATGCACTCCACCGAAATAACCTCCGAGGGGCAAACTCTTCCATCCACCTAGAGGAACGCCCACATTTATGCTTTGTGACAGGACCGCTTGCGGCGAAAATAAGATAGAGTGATACGAGACGCAAACACGAAGTTCTAAAGACAGATTTCTATGACGTAAAGAATATGTAGGCTGAGAGTGATACGAGACGCAAACATGAAGTTCTAAAGACAGATTTCTATAACGTAAAGAATATGTAGGCGATGTGAATAGTTTTAGTATAGAATAACAAGAAAAGTAGAAGATATGGGACTTTCTAGAGCAATGCGGGGGAAAATGTAGTTGAGGAGAGGGGGCACTCAACCGCGCTCCTATTTCTAGAAGCTCTATTTTCGTTTGTACTTTTCTTTCGTACCTTTAGCTTATATGTCATAAATCCTCTAAAGCTAATGACTTAGGTTTTAAGGCCCGAGTGATTTAGTTATTTATTTCCAGAAATACTTGCACGGTTGAGTGTCTCCCCACTCCCAACTACACTTTACCCGCAGTGTGCAGGGTAAACGAGAACTGTATGGCGAACTATGAAGGGCACGGTTCCTCTAGCAAATACCGTATAATAACGTAATGTAACGTATGCTATGATTCCTAAAACAACCGCTAGGAGTGATAGCACATGCTAGTCGTAGACTGCTTGCACCTTCATGTGCCAAGAATTCCTTTGATTTGTTTTATTTTGAGAGCAATAATAAATAATGATACGTAATCTACTAGAAATGAACTTAGAAGCTCACATTAAAGGCAGTGTATCACGATTACGACGTGGTGCAGAGCCCACAGCAAAGACGTAGAGTTTGAGTAGTAGATGGCAAAACCTAGCGTGGTCCCGCAGCCTCAAACAGGAACTGCTTTTGTTCCTTTTAGTTCCTACGAGGTACGTTAGAAAGCGCCTCTATGTACACGTTAGGGTCTTCGATCTTCGACCACTCGCCCTTGGTTGTTGCGCGTGGACAAGGGTGGGGCGTTGCAAACGAAATCGTAAAAAATGGCGTCTTCCACACCGTTTTTTTTTTAACGATTGGAGGAAGATGAGCGGAACCACGTTGTGTTCCTCTATCTACTACACGAACTCTACGCTTTTGTTGCGGGTTCTGCACCACGTCAAAATCCTGATACGCTGCTTTTAAGAAAACATCACAAAAGCTAGAATTCAGGGGAGGTATCACGTCTTGGTATCTCTTCAGGGAAACAGGCGTAGTGGAAACCGACGATTCTGGTAGTTTCCGCCGACCCCAGCCCTAAGCTCGAAAATGATAGCTTCTTCCATCGGAGATTGCGGAAAGAAAACATGAAGGAATAGAAACTGCATAACGTACTGAATTATAGCGTAAACGAATAAAATTAAGGAACACATGAAAATCCATTTGAAAACAGAAATTAGATAGAACTAAAAAAGGTATAAAAGCAAGAAATTCGCAGCTAGAATCACAACTTTAAAAAATCTAGACTTAGAAATATTCCCTAGTGTACAAAAAAGCTGACAACTGATGTTCGCTGGTGGTATTTCCACAACTTTCATGTCATTCTGTTAATCAAGTTGGCGGAGACAGCTCCGTACTGCTGTGCTCATGTCATCAGATATGTAAGGCAGACAGGAAGGGAATCTTTTTGGGCTATCCACTACACTAGAACTTCAAAAGGAATGTTGCACCTGTTGAGTAAAATAGTCTCCACTCGGGTACCCATTGGATACTGTCACTTAACGAGCCAAATTTATAGACCACGTTTCTTCCTGGCTATTCTATACCATCTTTGCCGCTGTCTTGTACATGTTACATATAACGGATTTCTTCATCTTACTGGGATGGGCTGAAAGATTAAGAAGTTGTGGATTAAGAAGTTTTTCTACTTGGCTTCCGATACCGCTTAGTCTTTCATATCCCACTTAGCAAGTAGATATGCACATTCAGGAAAGACAACCAGTTGTCTGTCGGTTTCTATCATGTAGACATGATAAGCGGATACTGCTGGTTGAGACGACTGAAAGAAGTGTCCAATTCTGCCTGTGCTGGACAGACGTCTCAATAATCATCTATGTAGCGACAATGCAACAGTGGTCTGCGTCCAATATAGGTTTTTCGATCTTGGACATGAAAACAATGGCAAGATTGAGTGCCAGCTTTTGTCCCATAGCCAGACCTCTAAGCTGTCGGTCGCACAGTCCCCACCATCATAAAATCGAGTAAATAGGCACTCGTTTGTCAACGTCATGATCTGTCTAACGCACAATCCGTATATGAAGTCTGGTGATCTGTGAGCAGTTCGTAAACAGCCTGCATCACGATATCGTTTGAAACGTCCTTATGGAGCAATGCAACGTCAAAGGACTCTATGACACATTCACTTTCGAACGTTTTTTGAGGAAGCTGTTAGAACTACTGCTGAGGTAGGATGGGACGGAAGTGAGACAAGATGTACCTGCGAAAATCGGCTGACCGCTACTGACCCGCCTTCAGCGCCTCGTGCATCCGTCTAATTACGACTGCTGCTTTCTAGCCTTGACTCACCTAGACCCTGCCTCCCTATTGCAATGTGACCAACGTCGCACGCGATCTTCGCGCCGCAACGAAGCAACTGCGGATTTGGGAGGGAAGGAGTTAAAAGCGAATTGACACAGCAAATTCTGATATACGGTATACCATCGGGGCATATCAAAGAGTGACATGTTGAGTGATGAGAGTGATGTGTATATCACTCTAATCACTCAGCATATCACTCTTTGATATGTCTCTAATGGTATATATTTTAATTGGATACAAGGATTTACTTCTAATTTATTTCCGACAATCTGTTTACCATATCCATATATCAGAATTTGCTGTGATCAAAGAGTGATACGCTGAGTGATTAGAGTGATATATACCATCGGGGCATATCAAAAAGCGACATGTTGATGAGAGTGATATGTGTGACTTGCACTAACCTCACTAGAAAAACACACAAATAAGGATTATAACAAAAACAAGCCCCAGAAAAAAATGCACATATTTTTACATATCCCATAATTTCAAACATTTTACGCTTCATCTGTTCCATACGAACTCGAAGCGCACAAGTATGTGTTTGTCACAATGTTTTTCACCGAGTTCATGTTCACCTTTCAACTATGACAACTGGAGGCACAATGATTTTGTACCCAAAATTTGCAGTTATACCAGGTCATCCCCATCTACGTGTTCAAGGGACTTCGACAATTCGAATTAAAGACATAAATAACATTGATCAGTCCTTTTTACTTTCTATTCATTTGGAACAAAAATAATGCGTTGCCTTATCTTCACGACATTTTTTCCGGTTACACTCATCTTTAATATAAGAAGCCCTATAGAGTTTTTAGCACATTTCGTTGTGGTTATTAGTGCTGAAGTGATTTTGAACGAGAATTAGTATTTCGTCAGTACCAAGAATTGGAAGATAACATGTCCAGGCAAGACTTTCACCAGAACTTCTTCGAGTTTAAGCTGCGGATACAGCTCGGAATATTAACGCTTTTTGGGGTTAGGGAAGCACCACTGAATCCACGATACGGCGTTGGTTCCAAAGATTTCGTTGTGGCGATATGAGCCTCGAAGATAAGGAAGGTCACGGCCGCCCTTCTGAAGTTGACGACCACCTGCTGAAGGCAATCATCGAATATGATCGGCTTAAACAAACACGAGAGCTTGCCCAAGAACTAGGCGTTGACCATTCAACATTCGTCCACCATTCGGAAACAAATTAGAAATATGAAAAAGTTATACAAGCGGGTGCCGCTTAAATTGACCGAGTCCAAAGAAACCGCCGTTACGAGATCTGCTCAACGCTTCTGTTACGTACCAGAACGATCCATTTCTCGATGGTACTGCTACATGCGAAAAGAAATGGATCCTTTACAACAACAGGGAGCGTCAAGTTCAATGGATGGAAAAGGATGACGCTCTCAAGCACTTCCTGACGACGCTTTTTCACTTCGCGAGGCCGAAGACCATGGTGACTTTGTGGTGGTGGTGGGCTACAGGTGCAATCCACTACAGCTTCACGAAACTTGGCGAGACTATCACCGCCGAGAAGTGCCGCAAAGAACTGGACGAAATGCACCGGAAACTGCAACTTCTACGTTAGTGAACAGAAAGGGCCCGATTTTCCTACACGACAATATTCGTCCACACAGTTCAGAGGTAACACTGCTGCAGTGAACAAGTTAGGCGATGAAACTCTGATTCACCTACTATATTCGCCAGACCTTTCGCAAAACGACTATCACATTTTCTTGTTCTCTCGTTGGCAAAGATGCGTGGACTGTAATGGTTATTATTTCGATTGATAAAGTAGATTTCGAGGCGAGTTATAGCGTTTCGAAGTGAATGTTTGAAAATGCGCATTAGTCTTGCAACAACCCAATACATATTCTTTAGACTCCTTCCTATTTACTACATTTTTGTCTTTTTATTTCTATCTACTCTCCGCATGGAATCGATAAGACCGGTTAAGTGTATGATTGGCGAACAGACACCTCTGTATCTTCGAGATACGCGCTTAGCTGCAATGCATGCTTGCGAGACATTTGTTGCGATTCGTCAGACG